>NW_017671504.1:47656-143927 GCF_001879085.1 Nicotiana attenuata
CCCCCCCCCTCAAGATTATGTGATACTCCCATAGTTAAGTTATAGTCAAGGTATAAATCGGTATAAATATTCGGTGCGAATAAATTTTTTTCTATTGATGTCATGTTAAAAGTTGTAGGAAATATTGGGTTCACCCGTGACAACACACCGTGTCAATTACCGCCGACCAGTAATTTCTGCCACAGTTCATCCGTTTTCGCTTCCGCTTTACGAAGAACAAGTAAGTTCTCGTTTTACGATTTACGCGCTATCTAATGTGTTTAGATTATCGCGTGTTCCTTCAGAAGTGTTCTGCACTCTAGTACCAAAGAAATAAATTTTTATAATGCTATGTTAAGGTATGCATAAATGAAGCGATATGGATAATGGGATTTATATAGTTGATATTAACTTGTCTAGAATATAATATGAAGAATAAACTTGCAACATTACTAAGAAAAAATAGGATACATAGTAGAATTATTATATAAAAAAGTAGGATAAATGATAAAATATAATTATTAATAATAAGGAAGGGCAAGATGAGAGAAAAAAGTAAGGAAACGACGCCACCACACCAAATCTGTCGTTCCATAAAGTGGCACTTTTCGTCGTTACGTAACGATGAATTTAACGACACGATACAACAAAATTTAAGTAACATAAAAACAAACATTGTATTTAAAATAACAATACGATATAATACGATAGATAACAACCATCAAAACAAGCTGTTAGTGATAACTAAAGACATTAAAGTAACAGTAGGCAATTTATTGGTATAGAAAATACAGGGACAATTTTTTAAATTTTAAATGATTTAATAAACTAGAAATCTTGCAAGAAGTATCTTATATGATAGATTAGCTGGCATATAAAAGCAACATAAAAATGGAACTCATGTAAAATATTAACTAAAGAATAAACGAAACAACTATTACATTTCAATTCTAAATAAGTTGAAGTTCATAATATGAATTCTCTTACATTAAGGAAAATACCACGAAATAAATGGGGAAAAAATGGAGCACAGAGCAGACAAAAAATGGAACACAAAAGGGTCTCTTCTTAAATATCAACCCCCCCCCCCCCCCCCACCACACACAACACATTAATACCTAACCAATGGGGTATCTAATTCAGTGCCACGAGTTTTAATATTTCTTTATTGCAGCGAAGAAATAAAATCTAAATTGAAGGCCACCAACCAACATAAAATAGGGAGAAATTCAAAAATAGCCAGATCGTTCAAAAATAGTCCAGTTTCAAAAGTAATCGAAATTTAGTTACTTTTCATGTAAAGATAAATCTGAGCGAAAACACTGTTCAAAACCCGAAAAATACGCCAGTATATTATGCTGGAGTTCCAGCATAAGTATACTTGAACTCCAGCATATTATACTGGAGTTCCAGGATAGGTATGCTGGAACTCCAACATAATATGATGGAGTTCCAGCATAAGTACACTAGAACTCCAGCATAATATACTGGAGTTCCAGCAAGTATACCGGTCCAGTATAATATGCTGGAAGTTCATACACAAGTGCTCAAATCTCCAGTATATTATGCTGGAACTTTCTGTTTGTTGGGTTCCAGCATAATATGCTGGAAGTTCATACACTGGTGCACCGAACTCCGGTATATTATGCTGGACCGGTCTCTATTGCAGCAAAATAGTGGCTATTTTTTATTGACTTGGTAAACGCTGACTATTTTTTAATAACCAGTCCGAAAACTGGCTAGATCGTGCTATTTTTACCGTAAAATACCCTAGCACTTAGTAGTACAAAATCTGACCTAAATCCAACAAAAAGTGACAAATAGGCCCATAAGGTATGAATTATGGACCCACCACGTGTAGAAAAAAGCCATAATATATAAATCTAGGTCATAGGTCTCTGTCCTCCTATACTTGTAATTCAATCATGATAGGGTAGGAGTGTAGTGAAAAAAAAGGGCTATGTTTGAGGAATATTAACATAGGACAAAGCAACTATTGAAACCTAAGTGGAGCAAAATTAAGAAATTGCAAAAAGAAAAAAGGAAAGAGCAATTGATTGTGTGAGAATAGTGTAAAGTACATATGCGCTATCTCATGTGTAAAGTGAGAAATAGGCCTAATTTATGGTACATGCTAGGAGTACCTTTTCATTTTGTACTACTTGTATCATACATGGTACTTTGTACAAATATTTACTTCCATCTATAAGCCCGTTTGGATTGGCCTATTTAAAGTATTTTTAAGCCAAAAATAGCTTTTAAGTTATTTTGTAGTGTTTTGATAAAGTAAAAAAGTGCTTTTTAAGCACTTATTTTAAAGCTAAAATGACAAAAACAAGCCAAAAGCTAGAATTCTCAACTTATGTCTTAAAAGTTATTTTGGCTTAAAAATCATTTAAAATAAATCCATCCAAACAGGCTCTATTTCTGTACTTTAAAATGGCTACCTAGTCTTATTTCTACCTAATTATAGGCAGTGGCGGATCTGCTTGGACAATTGCCGGTGCTCATTACCATTGACCAGATTTAGTAAATTTGCTTAGACAATTATATGTATATTTAGATAATATTCAATGAACACCCGTAATTAAACTCATTTTTTCTCTTCGTTCCTAATTTTTGTCAGCTAGCAGCCATGATTTTTAATTTCTTTGCCACAAATTATAGGCTGCAAAATTAAGAAGAAGAAAAAAACAACAAACGGATATACATTGTAATTTCTACCATAAAAGTATTTCAAGAGACAGAGAAATAAAGGGAGAGGTACGACTACTGATTCAACAGATTTATGATGATGTCCCCTTTAATCATTCGTACTATATTTATGATTAATATACGTCAAGAAATAACGTGGCATCCCCCTCTCCATTTCTTTTACTTTTTCTTTATCTTTTTGGAGAAATTAGTTTTGGTTATTGATCTATTTTGGAAGTGTCGTACAATTATTTTTGCATGCATGCTTTGGATATCTAGCTAAAGGAATGTACAAAACCAAAATAAAAATAGGTGTAAAATGATAAAATGTCACATTAATCATGGAAATCATAATAGCTAATCTAGCTTAATTAGCTATTAAAAGGCATGCTTCAATTTTCCATCTTACAATTTCCTCCCTTTATGTGTAGTTAAAATATGAAACAAAAAAAAAAAGTTATATTAGTCAAAAAGTCACTGGCTAGCAGCAACAACAATTCAGTGAAATCCCACTAGTTGAGTCTGGGAAAACGCTAGAAGGAGGGTTTGAACCTCCGACCTTGTGGTTAACAGCCACACGCTCTAACCAACTGAGCTATTCCAGCTTTGGCTCAAAAAGTCGCTGGCTAGGTTATAGGAAATTTAATCTGTGCCTAAAACTATTTATATTCGATAGTCGAAAAAATATATAAAATTTGTATAATTTTGTATATGACATAAAAAATATATATTTTTCGGCTATGATTTTAAGAGCGGCTATACAGTGTCGTTTTCCCAAACTTTAAAGTGAATGGTTTTCTAGAACTGCAAAGACAAGTTTTAGGATAGAGGCAGTTCAATGAAATAAAGTGATCTAAAATAAAACCTTAATAAAATACATAAAACTATTTAATAAATTTTTATCTAATATTTGAAACATCTTTTTTTTTCTTGAGTTGCAAACTTGTTAATTAATCTTTTAATCAATTTGTTCTAATGTTCTTTTCAATTAACAGTGTAGCCAATCAATTTAACCCGTATTTCAAGATATTGTTAATCTTAGGTGAGATTTTATTAATTTTATATATTTTTCAAAAACTTCTTACAGGTGGCATTCATCTCGCTACTAAATCTAATGCCATTCACAATAACAACCATATGGAATGTGTTTTTACAGAAATATCCGTACCAAGAAACAAACAAAACAAAGACATTTAATGGTACAACTCTCAATAATTGCATAAATTGACAAATACTATGATGTGAAACTAGAAAAATAATGAGGCTTGTTAAATGTAGAAATAATAATTTGATAAGAGAAACACACAATGACAAAAAACAAGTCATTTTCAAGCGTTATTTAGGTGAGTTAGGCCCCAACATGAATGATTTTCTTGCTCTATATATAGTAAGGGGTTGTTTGGTGGGATGTATTAATCCATTGTTTGGTAATATTTTTTAATAACTAATCCTATTTGGTATTACTCCATGTATGAATAATACATCCCAAACCATGACATTAGCGATACCATGATCTTTAATACATGGATAAGTATGTATACACCACCATGCAATGCATATCATGTTATTTTTAATACAAAAAAAAAAAAAAAAAATCCCTGCATTACTCATACTCTATTCAATACTATTCTTATACACTCTATCAAACGACTCCTATTATTATATGGGTATGTAGAATCCCTATTAAATATTTGAGTGATATAATTGAGCATCTTTTGCACCAAAGATAACAATAATAAGCAAGGGAGGCTCAAATGTAATGAAAATTAAGAATCTTCACCTTACAAAATTTTACAAGTTGAAAAAGAACTCAATTTAGAATCAACATGTTAATGAATTGATAATACTCAAATCATACAAATAGAATCAGTGAGATATATCTAACTATATTACTAGCAATGGTGGAAAAAACATGTTATGGATGTGGTAGCGGCGGCCTGATCTGGTAATAGTAATGAGTGGTATTTGTTGATGGTGTGGAATATGAAGCAAAGGAAAGATTTGGAGTATTCGTATTCGCGTTGGGACCAGACATTGGAGAGGCCGAAGCAGTGGTAGCCGGAGTTGAGAATCCTGATGATGCTGCAGCAGTAAACATTGACATTGGTGTTGTTCCGACCTGACCATGCATTTGCAACGCCCAGTTTGGACGCCCTTGGGAGGAACCTATATCTATTCTCTTCCCCGATGCTCTTTCCTGCTAAGCCATTTAGTTAATTAGCAAGAACACTGATGAGTAACTTAGAATAAATGATAAGTAATCTGCTATAATAAGTTAAATTACACTGATCCTGTAGAGATACAATGCCAGCATATGTATAACTGGAAACAAACCAAACAAAGACCTGAAGCAATGGCCCATATCACAAAAAACATTATACATACATATCCTGTTATGTTAACTAGAATTTTAAACATATATTCAGTAGAGTTGTCTCCGTGTGCTCTATAGGTCACGGGCTCGAACCGTGGAATCAGCCACTGGTGCTTGTATCAGGGTAGGCTGCTTACATCACACCCCCATTGGGGTGCGACCCTTTCCCGGACACTGCGTGAACACGAAATGCTTTGTGCACCGGACTGCCCTTTTTTCCCAAGTAGAGTTCACAAGAATCAAAACCTATACTTGTATTGATTCAGTAGGAAACAAGGGCAAATGCAGAATTGCAGACTGAAGGCATATGCACATCTTTTTAACTGATATAACTAATAGGGGAAACAGCAGAAGGTACCTCGTAGCTGGGAAAGAAATTGGAATATACTCCATTCCACAAGTGAGCTTGTTCAGATGTCACTGGTTGTGCTTTGAAATGTGAACTACCAACTATTGCTGGACCAGATTTGTCCATCTGTGTTTTAAAAGCACAAAAAAACTGATTATCAGTACAATCTGAACCAAATCAAGATTAATTATTTACACAACGCATCATATTGGTGTTACTTCAACTTACCGAGTACGTGACCCTTGATAGGAAGGTATGGAGGTCGACAATCAAAGTAGACAGTTAGTAGGTAGTCAAGAGTTTTAGTGTAAATCTTGAATTCTATTATTGTTAGATTTTCTTTAATATTACTTGTTGTTCCTTTCGCTTCGTTTTCTTACGATCTTGTTGTTGTTACTGCTTGGTGCTACTGCTTCTCTTTTCGTCTTTCGTGAGTGAGGATCCATCGAAAACAGCCTCTCTACCTTCAAGATGGGGTAAGGTCTGCCTACACACTACCATCCCCCTCCCCAGACCCCACTTATGGGATTACACTGGGTTTGTTAAGGTCTGCGTACACACTACCCTCCCCCTCCCCAGACCTCACGTATGGGATTACACTGGGTTTGTTGTTGTTATTGCACAACGCATCATATCACAGTTTTGAACAGAACAGAAAATCCATCTCCATTTGCCAAATAAGAGTTCCATTTAATTCAATCTGCTGTAGCATTTCTACATAATTACTCTGTTTGTACCTGTGATTTTGTTGCATCTTGCATGTCATATGGATGATACTGGAAACTCCCCATCCTTTCATTTTCCTTCGGAGAAGAAGTCGCAATCCCTAAGTTCAGATCAAGATCCTGTTGGCTACCTGCATTATATAAATGCAACAGGAAAGATATAGAAAACTAGTGATCATGATATTGGGTAACATTATTTGCGAATATAGCGAGCGCTTATTAACAGACCTGCACTCTGAGGATTAGAGATTGTTTCCCCTTCATATGTACTTGGCTCAAAGTTGGTAACAGCTTCTCTTCCATTACATTTGATAGCCGCCTTATCGTACGCCCTAATTTGCAGAAAATAAAAAGGGAGATACCGGTTGGTCGATACAACATTTTGGTTGAGAATTTAAGGGTAATAAATTCATTATCAAGGAGAGGGTAAAAATTCATGATCATTAGGACCTTGCGGCTTCTACTTCACTGTCGAATAGTCCAAGATATATATACCTGCAATGTAATCCCCACCATGAATATGTAGTCCTAGTAGTTTCCTTCTTCAAATAGGCATGTTTAACAGATTTTGTTTCCCAATTCAGACCAACTACACATTCTCAAGATGTAATCTACTCCTTATCTTGCTCGGATCTTCCAAAAACGTTACCATACCTGTATCAGATTCTCCAGATATTATGCATTTTGGAGGGTCAGACACGAGTATGGCGAAATTTTTGGAAGATCTGAGCAACACTAAATTGAGACTACTCCTATGACAACTCCTATGACAATTTCAATGAATAAAGTTTCTACTTCCACAACAATTTTAATGAATGAAGTATATCTTACTTTTTGCCTAGGAACTGCCCCATCCGAGCCTCCCATCTTCCGCATTTATGCAACGTTACTCCTCTGTACTTCGAGCTACCTCTCGAGAACCCAGTGCTCTGGCGTCGCAGCACGTGGACGAATTCTTCTTTACTCAAGCTTTTCATCTACATTAGATCACAAGGAAATCAAACCCATTGTCATATTGAACATTTGAACTTAACATGTTTTAGCACTTATGGGAATCTTTTACATTTCTAACCTGCTTCATATCTTCTTCATAATCACTTAGGTTAAAATTTATATCAGCATCAACACCCCGGAACTTAATTGCAGCTCTATCATACGCTCTGATACCATGAAAATGCATCAAGACAAACTTCATCAATTTAAGCATAGATTTAACTTGGGAAAAAACATAAAACTTAAATGAACTGACAAAATATCGATGAACTTAAAAGAGCAGCCCCGCATTCACGCAGGTCCGGGAAAGGACCGCATCCCAAGGGGTGTGATTAGACAGTCTACCCTAATGCAAGCATTAATGGCTACTTTCATGACTTGAAGCCGTGACCTCTAGGTCACACGGGGACAACGTTACCGTTGCTCTCCTTCAAAATATCGATGAACTTGAATATAAAAAAGTTCTATTTTATACCTAGCAGCTGCATGAGCAGTGTCAAATCCACCTAAATATGAACCAACAATAAAACTAATTAGAAAAATTCCCAAAATAGAAATATCATATCGAAACTTAAAAAGATCAACCAATCAACAACCAATTAGGTAGCGATTAAATAAAAACATTATATAGTAATACATACCCAAATAAACTTGCTTGCCACAATCCCTGCACAAAAATAATAGTAACTATACTATTAATTTTAATCTCAATAAATTAAACAAAAATTAAGAAAATGAAACCTTTCTTAGGTAAAGGACACATACCAAATGTGTGATTCCCATCTACCAGTTCTTCTGTAAAAAGTAACACCTCTGTACTGTGAACTTCTGGACCTAGGCCCCCTCCTACTTTTCTTAACTTGTTGCGGTTGTTGTTGTTGTTGCTGCTGTTGCGCACGTACTATTTCTGCCTCTCGGAAACTAACAGTATTGGGTGGATCAAATGACAAATCCACCCAATCAGGTTCCCGAGAGGTGTGGGACCCATCGAGAGGGAACAACTGGCGAGTCACGAACTCGGACTGAGTTACCCTCCGATTCTCACCATATCCGTCTTGGTCATCATCATTGTTGCTGCAACTCCTGCTAGTTTCAGCTCCACCAACTTTAAGGATGTCGAAATTAAAGGCAAACATGTCGCCGGCGCGTGTAGAGCACGTGTCGTCGTCTCCAGCACTACTGGAAGCCTCCGCATTCCTCGCCGATGAATTCGAGGTTCCCGATTCATCGGCAACGGAACCTTCTGGAACTTTCTCATCGTAAATTGCACTTAGATTGAGATCCAACATCATTCTCTTAACAATTTCAAGGTATATCACAAAATTCTTACTAAAAAAAACACAACTATATATTTTTACTCAAAAATCTTCCAGTTATAGAGATGGGTTTCTTACATAACTTATGTTCAACTCAATCAATTGGAAAAAAAGTCTATATTTTTCTTTTATATATGTTCAAACATTTATCAAGAATTATTCTCGATAAAAACTTTAGGAGAAAAAAAAATTGTATATCAGATCAGAAAAAATTCAATAAGAAGAAGCTGATCAGTCATAGAAATGAAGCTGATGCTTACATTTCTTGTTTGTGAAGAAGAAGAGAGGAAATAGAGAAGTAAAAAAAAAGGAGTGTTTGTTTAAGTTTTTTATGTTGTGGTGGGTAAATGAGTACTTATCATATATAGAGAAGAAGAAGAAGAGGAGGAGGAGGAAGGAATCATGTTGGACTGTGTAAATTCCATTGATATTTTTGTGTGTGTGTGTGTGTGTATTTGTAGAAATTAGAAAGATAAAGGGGGGGACAGATGTTTGTGTAAAAGTAGTAGAGTAGAGTATTTTGTTTGTTTATTTTAAAGAAAGTACAGAAGATGGGACGTGTGAGGGACTTTGCTTCCTCCTATATTTGGGAAAAACTAATATTATCTCTTCTTATTTTTGTTGCTGTCTCTCCACCAAAATGGAAGGGGTATCTTAACCGGGGTAGCCGGTCCTCTGTTTTCCTTAATAATGTTCTATCCTTTTTTTCTTTTTCTTATTTTTTTAACTATGAGGGTGTATGACTAAGCTTATAAGCTGGTCAAATTAATTTATAAGCACTTCTCGGTTTATCTACGTGTTTGGTAAAGTTAAAAGTGTTTATAAGCGAAGTGCTTATAAGTCAAAAGCCATAAGCTGGTCACTCCCAGTTTATGAATTTTTAGCTTATAAGCACTTTAAGTTTGATCAAGATTTTTATCCTTAAAATATTCTTTTTTAGAACAAAACTCTTACCTTGATACTCATTGCCTCAAGTATTGTTTCAACCTAAACCCCCCCCCCCCCCTTGCCTCTTCAATTCTTCAATTCTCATTGACTATTTAATACCCCCCTGCCTCTTCAATTCTTCAATTCTCATTGACTATTTAATATAAGCAAATTCTCTATTCCTTTGCATATTTGTATCTATGTGATTGTGTATTAATCTTTGAATTGTATGTAATAAATGAGGACATATCAAATTTTTGGTGTATTGCTTTCTAAGTGTTATGGTGATGAAGATAGTGTTTGTTTCTCTTCAAATATTTTTTCCTATTTAGGTTTATTTTTTACTGAGAAACTTTTATCAATTTATTAATTATTACAACTTATGATTATATGGTTATCATAAAATAAATTATATTTATCATAAAAGTTATCTTATCTAAGCACAGTTGTATTTAAAATAAAATGACAAATAGAATATTTTGTATTTGAATCGATCTGGAATCTTAAATTTTGAAGAAATTACGCCCTTATAAGTGTAAACAGTTCTAAGGTTATTTAAGTCATTTTAACAGAAAAAGAGCTTATTGGCACTTTTTTTATAAAATACTGCAGCAGCTTATTATCAATTTCAACACTTGTATCCAAACGCGTAACTGCTTATTTATTAAATTAATTTCAGCACTTAAAAGTGCTTTTCAGCACCTAATGCTTATCGGCTACTTCAGATCAGCTAATCCAAACGGGCTCTATGATATTTTCGGAAACAGACTCTGCGTACACATTACCCTCCCCAAACCCCACTAGTAGGATTTTACTGGGTCGTTGTTGTATAATATTTGGGTATGTTTGTGCGCATTTTTGACTATTTGATCAGATATTTGTTACCTTTTATGAAGTGAAGCCTTGGCATAACTGGTAAAGTTGCTGCCATGTGACCAGGAGGTCACAGGTTCAAGCCGTGAAAACAACGTCTTGTAAAAATAAAGGGTAAGACTGCATACATTACACCCTTGTGGTTATATATATATATATATATATATATATATATATCATTAATTCGTTGTTGCTGATGTCAGTATTCTAATGCTTATTCACTAGTACAACATCTTAACTTCTTTCTCGAAGAATATTAGTGATGAAATTCAAAAGAAAAAGGCGTATATGTTATATGTGATTGTGAGGTGTAATCAAGATGATGATAGAGTAACTGAATTATCCTGAGCTGAGAGTTTGGAGAATTCATATTGACGGCTATTTTAATACTTAAAATTGAAAAGCTGCTACTCTAATTTCTCCTTTTTCTTTTCTCAATTTTTTATTTTGAGTCACCGGTCAGCAAACAATTAATGCTTACAATATAGATTGAATTAGGCCGATAAACCGCCCGATAAGAGCTAAACCGATACCAATCCGCCCGATATCTTATCGGGTGGCTAGCGGATTAATACATTTAAAAGCCGATAACCGATAAGCCAAACCGTTAAAAGTAAATAACCGCCCAATCCGCCCGATAAGTAGCCCTCGTCCGGCCCTTCCCCGGACCCTACGCATAGCGGAAGCTTAGTACACCGGGTTGCAATTTTTATTATCGAATCATCAAAACAAGTAGATTGGCCAAAATCTTGTATTTTGCCAAAAGAAGTAATTAATAATTTATTGCAGAACTCAATAAGGTGTTTTTTCTAGAATGCAAAACTTATAAACTCAAAGTTCAGCGTCCACTACTTCCACTAGCTCAGGTATTCACTTTTTTTAATTTTGTTTTTGGGTTTAGATTTGCAAGATTTAACTTTAGGTTTAGTTCGAGTTAGTTTTAGAAATGTTTTTGTTTTTGAGAAAATAAGTTTAAGTGAAAATTTCAAGAATTACTACATCTTACGAGGTTCAGTATAAAAGACTTGAGTAGTCTACTTTTTGGTCTAAATTTGGACATGGATTATTTAATCTTTTAAAAAACCAAAATTTATAGTTAAAAATTACACATATATCACCATTTCTTATAATTAGAATGATTTGAAGAAATCTAAATTTTAAAATTATTTTAACGTCTTAAATATTAATAATGACATAAGAAAATGAAACAAACAAAACTTTAAAATGTACGAGAGGAAGTATAAACGGGTTTGCTACAGAAATTGTACATTTATAAACAGATAGGCCCGCTTTTAACAATGAGCCCAAATATGAACCCCAGGGTTGTTTTTGGATTTGGTTCCCCAAGGGAAGAAAACGGATTTTTCCTTTCTAAAATAACCAATTTGTCAAGAGTTTCTGAGTTTGTAACGAAGAAAAGGTAGCCCGATGCATTAAGCTTCCGCTATACACGGGGTCCGGGGAAGGACCGAACCACAATAGTCTATTGTATGTCGCCTTACCCTACATTTTTGCTAGAGGATGTTTCCACTGCTTGAACTCGTGACCTCCTGGTCACATGACAGTAACTTTACCAGTTACGCCAAGGCTCCCCTTCGCACACAAAAAATTTATTTTAAAAAAAGGAAAAAAAAAAATGACACAATAGAGGAAGGTGATAAACATTTGTTACTAAAAATACTTAAGTCAAAAAATTAAACGTTTAACTGTTGCTCCTTGAATTAATATATCCATATACATATGTTTTCTTGTATATTATTAGGAAGTTCTTTTTGGGGGTAAAATATATAATTTTATTTATTGCTACTAGATAGTCATATTACTCAAAGTAGATGTCCCATTGGGATCATTATTTCTCGTAGAGACAATAAAAACAAAATACGATGTAGTAGTGCTATTTTTTGAATATAAAGGTTACAAAAGCTAGCTAAATTATTACAAATATTTTCCATTAAATATTTAACATAAAAAGATCATTAGGAAGTTTTCTTTCAATAACTAAGACCACAATAGTTATGATGTTTTAAGTTTTAACTGAGCCGGAAGAGACATTCCATTTTCAAAAATATTACTGTAATAATACTAATTGATAAGTTAAAAACCTAGGATTATGAAGTCTTAAGATAATATATTTTTTTATGTAAGTGGTAAATGGGGCTAAAATCTTATTTTAACTTTTGTACCCTACTTTGTCTTGATATTATCGCATAATTCTGGTGAAAGAAAAAAAATCTTGATGTGAACACAAGATTTAAATTAAATATTTAACTAAAAGTTACCTAATAAATGCAACTATCTGTCCCATTTCCATATCTCCTTTTGAAATTTCATAAATCAAGCAAGGAACTTGTGCTTAAATTTAGAAGCATTGGGTCCTCCATTTAATTAATTAATTATTTAGTTTATCTGTAAAATCGGATATATCGAGCCTTCTTGAACTCTTGTCTTCGTACGTTTACAACTTCAAATTTAGAACCGAATATCACGTGTTTAATGGTATTTTTTAAATTATATTTTACTTTTTCGTCTTTCTTTTCTTGAGAGTGCAAAAGCTTCATATTGCTTGCTTTCTTGGGTCTTTTTTAATTATAAACCTTTTCTCATTTGTTGACTCCATTTTATATAATTTTAATGCATCAAATTTCCAAATCTTTATGTTGAAGATTATTATCAATATGAATCATATGTAGATAAACTGGAAAGTTCTCAATTCTAAAATTAAAATCGAAAACATTCTGCAGACAAGACAGCAAATTTTTAAAAATTGAAAAAAAGTAAATCCTTTTATTCACTTATTTATCAATTTAGTCATTACCAACCATTACAATTATATATGTTTATTTTTGCTAAACGACAACTCATTTTAGAAGAGTACAATTAGAAGTAATAATATTAGTACCCGCTATGAAATATTTTGGCTAGAGCTCAACTTATGAAAATTACCAAAGTCAAAGAAAACATCTTTAATATTAAATTATTAATGCAAGATGGAGAAGAATGTGAATACTCTCCCTTAGGGTGTTCATGGTTCGGTTTGGATCGATTTTTCACAAAAAAAAAAAACCAAACCAAGTAAGTCGGTTTTTCAAATATTAGAACCAAACCAAACCAATTAAGTCGGTTTTTTCTCGATTCGATTTATGTCGGGTTTTGTCGGTTTTCAGCTTTTTCGGTTATTTGTCGGATTTTTTTAAATATAAGACATACACTACCAAACACATATTTCGGCGATCACATTTCAACGTAACACTATCAAATCAATTGCCCTTTGAGAAATCTATTATTCACCAAGATATATTGATGATAATTGAATCAAATAGTGATGAATAATTTAAGGACTCAATAAAAAATATATTATTTTTATCACGAAATGGATTCTTACACTTAACAAAAGAAAACTACCAATCAAACTAGAATGTAAAGGTAAAGAACTATACTAAAAGTGCAAACTATTAACATTTACCATAAAAATTTTGAAACTTTGTATAAAAATATACATATATATATAGGTGTAATAATAAATTTAAAATAACTACTCCTATAGTCGGTTTGGTTCGGTTTTTTTTTTGGTTTTTTTCTGATTAAAACCAAAACCAAACCAAATTTGATCGGTTTTTAAAATTCAAAACCAAAACCAAATCAAACGAAAAAGTATCGGTTTTTTTGGTCGGTTTGGTTTGGTTTTCGGTTTGGTTCGGTTTTTCGAGTTTTTATGAACACCCCTACTCTCCCTCAAACACTATAACATTTCATAGCAGGTGCTAATTTATCACCACCTAATCTCTTCATATATAGTTATACTGACATATATTTAGAGACGGATCCAAGATTTGAAGGTGGCGGGGCACACCAGCAAACTGCTCATCCAGATCCAGTGCCTCCATCGGACTTTTAATTTTAAAAATTACTAGAAAAAAATCTTTTTTAAATATATATACACTTATATTCAGAATTTTTGCCCAAGTTAACGGAATTTTGAAGAGTGGATCATCATGCTAAGCAATTTTGATATACTCGAGTGTGACAAAATTTGCAAGATAACGAAGAGGAAATGCGAGCTCAGTGTGAGCAACAATGGAGGTTTACTTCGAGAGAAAGAGAGAAGTGGATGAACATTCTAGATACAGAAGAAGCTTAATTCTTTTATTTTATTTTTCATCCCAAAGGAAATACAGAGTATATGTTCTATTTATAGAGCTGTACAATACATGTATGAATACAATTGAGGAATAGAAAAAAATGAATACAAAGAATATAAATAATCTCAACACCCCCCCTCAAGTTGGAGGGGAGGACCTCACATCCAACTTGCCAAGAAGGCCAGCATGCTTGATCCCTGTTAATGACTTAGTCAGAATATCAGCTAATTGATCATTGGTGGAGACATGATGAAGTGAAATGAGCCCTTCTTGTAGTTGATCTCTCACAAAATGACAATCTACTTCGATATGCTTCGTGCGTTCATGGAATACAGGATTTTTCGCAATATGTAAAGCAGCTTGGTTATCACAAAAGATAGGAATGGGCAAGGCCAATGGAATAGTAAGCTCAGTCAGCAGTCTAGCTAGCCATACAAGCTCACCCACCACCATTCTAGCTGATCTGTATTCAGCTTCTGCAGAGGATAGTGAAATAGTAGATTGCTTCTTGGATTTCCAGCTGATGGGGCTGTTACCAAGTAGTACAAGGTACCCACTAACTGATTTTCTGGACTGAGAGCAACTAGCCCAGTTTGAGTCACAAAATACATTTACTATATAATCTGCAGTGTTGTTAAAGAAGATTCCCAAAGATGGATCACCTTTCAAGTACCCGAGAACATGATATGCTGCCCTCAAATGGGGTTCCCTGGGATTTTGCATAAACTGACTGAGATGTTGCACACTGTAGGCAATATCTAATCTAGTGTTGGTAAGGAAGTTGAGTTTCCCAACTAACTTCCTATAATAAGAAGGGTCGGCAAAAAGAGCCCCCTCATCAGGTTTTAATTTCATAGATGGATCCATGGGAGAGGCCATGGAAGGACAATCTATACACCCAAACTCCTTTAAAAGGTCAATGGTGAATTTTCTTTGAGACATCAGAACACCCTTTTCTGTGTATTGTAACTCCAGTCCTAGGAAGTAATGGAGTCTCCCCAAGTCCTTTATTTTGAAAGTGTTGTGCAAAAAGGTTTTCAGGGACTCAATCTCTTGTAGATGAGTCCCAGTAACTAGGACATCATCTACATATACAGCTACAAACACTACTGAACCTTCACACCTTTTATAGAACAAAGAATAATCAAGCATTGAATGAGTATACCCTCTTGAACATAAAGCTTCAGTTAATTTCTCATACCATTGTCTACTTGCTTGTTTGAGTCCATATAGGGACTTGTTCAGCTTACACACTAAGTTTGGGGAGTCCACAACTAGGCCTGGAGGTATCTCCATGTACACTTCTTCATGGAGATCCCCATGGAGAAAAGCATTATTTACATCTAACTGTAAGACCTGCCACCCCTTCTTAACTGCAGTTGCTATTAGGGCCCTAACAGTTGTCATTTTAACCACAGGGGAGAATGTTTCAGTGTAATCTAACCCAGCTTGTTGTGTATACCCCTTAACTACTAATCTATCCTTGAACCTTTCTACACTACCATCTGCCTTGTGTTTGATCTTATACACCCACTTACACCCTATTGCCTTCTTTCCAATTGGAAGGGGGACTAAGTCCCAAGTTTTATTTGCATGCAATGCTTGAAACTCCTGAGTCATTGCTGCTTGCCATGCAGGCTTTATAGCAGCTTCCTCAAATGAGTTTGGTTCACATTCATGGGAGTTAGTTTCTATCAGATGCTGACAACTGGCTGATGCTTCAATAGGTGAGGTAACAAGAGGTTTAGGAGCAAATGTATTAAAAGAGAAGGACTGGGTACTTTGTCCATCATTTGGAAAGGTTGATTGATTGTGATGATTTTGCTGAATTCTGGGAAGGATACATTCATAATCTTTAAGGTAGGCAGGTATTTTCAAAACTCTGGAAGGTCTGTTCTGGTTTGAAATTGAAGTCCTCTGATCCTGGGTTGTAGAGGTTGGACTATGAGTCATGTCAGGATGGACTTCTTCTGAATTATTAATAGGAGCAGAGGTTCTTGATGTTTGGCTTCTTAAGGGTGAGTAAGGACAGCTGAAATTGTCATTGTGAGAGTGCAAGGAAGGTGTGCAGGGTTCAGAACTGGGCAGGTTCCCAGGTGACACTTCATGATGAGTGTTGTCACTAGTTGAGAGTGGAACATTACTCATACTACTGGGAGGAAACAGATCATCTGATAGGTATGATTTCATTTGAGGAAATGAAGGGAAAACTTTATTAGACTCAGTCAACATAACAAATGGAAACACATTTTCATGGAATACTACATCTCTAGAAATGCTTATCTTTTTAGTGGTCAGATTTAGTACCTTATAACCTTTTGTCCCAAAGGGATATCCCACAAAGACATGGGGAGTAGTTCTTGGCTCAAATTTATCCTTGTGTGTTTTGAGTATGGTAGGGAAGCATAGGCAACCAAAACTTCTAAGGGAGAATAACTTGGAGTTTTCTGGTATAGGAGTTCAAAGGGGCACTTATTTTTGAGGGATGAAGAGGGCAGTCTATTTATTATATAGGTAGAAGTCAAGATGCATTCACCCCAGTACTCCATGGGTAATTTTGACTGATATAGTAGGGCCCTGGCTGTTTCCAGCAGGTATTTGTGGTTTCTTTCCACTACACCATTTTGTTGTGGTGTATATGGGCATGTTCTTTGGTGTATAATCCCCTTTGATTGTAAGAATGAACTGACTTCCTGACTGGTAAGTTCAAGGCCATTGTCTGTCCTTATAGATTTAACATTGACATTGAATTGTTGTTCTACCATGGCAAGAAAGGCTTTAATAGTGTGTAGAGCATTGCTCTTGCAACTCAACAAGTGGGTCCATGTGGACCTGCTGTAATCATCTACAAGGGTAATGAAGTGCTTGTTTATTGTGTGTTACAACTTGGTATGGGCCCCACAAATCAATATGTACCAGCTCAAAGGGTTTTGTAGTCAAGGTTGTTCTTTCTGGAAATGGTAGTCTAGTTTGTCTTGCCATTGGGCATATGGGGCAAAGAAAAGGTTGTTTGGGTGCAAAAGTAACAGGTATAGAGGAGATCCCTTTCATTTTGACAAAAGGTACATGTCCTAATCTATTATGCCACAAAAGATCAAGCAAAGGCTTAGTATTAGAGCAACTACCAGACAAAGAATGCACACTTTTATTGTTTGGACTACTTACAGAATGGCCTGAATGTGGAATTAGGCCATTTTTATTATCATTAATAGACAAGGGAACTATAGTGGGAATAGCAGGAACACCAGAGCCCAATTTTCTTGTATCAGCTAATTGAGAAGAAGAAGATAAACTAGACTTATTATTAGTAAAGCATGAAATAGAACTACTAGAGGGATTAGGAAGGGTTGAACCAGTATTGCAACTCCTTGAGCAATGTAGGTACAATAACCAGTCTTGGCTTTACCAATCTCCAATGGCCTCTTCAGTGAAGGGCCATGTAGAAGAATACAAATGTATCTGGTGAACACTACAATACAATCAAGTTGGACTGTCAAAGAGTGGACTGATATTAAGTTGATAGTTGGGGACAAAAAGGACTTTCTTGAGGCTAAATTTTGGACTCAGAATCACATCACCAATCAGTGTCACCTTAACCTTATACCCATTTGGTAGGGTGACAAGATATGGGTAAGCTAGGATTTTAACATTAGTTAGGATTGATTTATTATATGTCATGTGGTTTGTGGCTCTAGAGTCAAGGATCCAGGTATCAGCATCTGATCTAAAACTATCACATAGATGGTCATTATTATTAGACTCAAAATGAGTGGAGCATGCTGAAATACCTGCAAAGTTCACAGCTCCTCCTTTAATGCAATTGTTTGTAGAATTGTCAGCTCCTCCTTGAAAGCTTTCCAGAATGGTGAGCAGTTGGCCATATTGTTCCTTATTTAGACTGTGCATGTGTTGATTCTGTCCTTGTTCCTGAGGTCCCTTCCTGTCATCACTCACCACATCAGCTTCACTTGATGGTCCAAAAACATTTCTAGCAACTCTTTTTCCCTTATTGAATCTGGAGCTTTGTGGAAATCCATGAAGTTTGTAGCACTTGTCCTTGGTGTGTCCTGGCCTCTTGCAATAATCACAGAAGGGCCTAGGTCTGCTATTAAATTGGTTTCCTTTATATCCACTGTAGGTATTATTATTGTTCCCCTGTTGATTGTAGTTGGTTCTGAAGTTGTTACTTCCTGATCCACTCACGTTCAAGGCAGTAGAATCCATTGTAAAGCTATTACTTGGTTTGACTTCCCTTTGTTTCTCCTCTTGAATAAGGATAGAGAAGGCTTGAGCTATTGTAGGAAGGGGGTTCATCATCAGAATACTCCCTCTCACAACGGTATACACCTCATTGAGCCCCATCAAAAACTGAATTAATCTTCTATCCTGTTCAGCCTTAAGCATGTTATCTCTTGCCCCACAGATGCACTTGCAAGTACATTTAGCATGAATATTCAGACTGTTGAGTTCTTCCCAAAGTTTCTTCATTTTTGTATAGTATCCAGTGATGTCCAGACTTCCTTGGCTCAGATCATTTATCTCCTTTTGTAACTGATACAATTTCGCCCCATTAGTCTGGTCGTATCTATCTTCTAGCTCTTGCCAAAGCTCTTTGGCATCGTTCACGTATTGTAAACTGTCAGCTAGATCCTTTGACAATGAATTTAAGATCCATGAGGTCACCATATCGTCGCATCGCTCCCATTGATCAAGGTCACTTGAATAAGAGGTCGGCTTCTTACACTTTCCGGTGATGAACCCCAACTTATTCTTCACAGAAAGTGCTCTAAGGATTCCTCTTCTCCATGATCTATAACCAGTTCCGTCAAAAGCTATCGGAACTAGCATAGATCCAGCGCTCTCCGATGGATGCATGTAGAGTGGGCTCGTCGAATCTAGGGTTTTGTTCGCGACTGGGACCTCGTCTCCTCCGGCCATAATTCGAATTGACTACGATACAGTGGTTATTGATGAAGACAAATAGCTAGGAGCAGTTGATTATTCGATCGATTTCCACACAAGAACCCTAATTCCCAATAGCGAGCAACAGTGATGAATTTTTGACTTTGCGAACAGAAGGGCGAACAATTGGAAGCGAATAGAGCTTCGAGTCGTTGTCTAGCTCTGATACCATGACAAAATTTGCAAGATAACGAAGAGGAAATGCGAGCTCAGTGTGAGAAACAATGGAGGTTTACTTCGAGAGAAAGAGAGAAGTGGATGAACATTCTAGATACAGAAGAAGCTTAATTCTTTTATTTTATTTTTCATCCCAAAGGAAATACAGAGTATATGTTCTATTTATAGAGCTGTACAATACATGTATGAATACAATTGAGGAATGCAAAAAATGAATACAAAGAATATAAATAATCTCAACAGAGTGTGTATTTATAAAGGTCTGAACATGTTGGCAGGTACGGCAAAACTCCAATTATGCTCTATGTCCCCAGTAGGGGTGTTCATAAAAACCCGAAAAATCGAACCAAATCGACCAAAAAAAACGATACTTTTTGGTTTAGTTTGGTTTTGGTTTTGAATTTTAAAAACTGATCAAATTTGGTTTGGTTTTGATTTTAATCAGAAAAAAATCGAAAAAACCCGAACCAAACCGACTATAGGAGTAGCTATTTCGAATTTATTATTACACCTATATAGATGTATATTTTTATACAAAGTTTCAAAAATTTTATGGTTAAATATTAATAGTTTGCACTTTTAGTATGGTTCTTTACCTTTACATTCTAGTTTGATTGGTAGTTTTCTTTTGTTAAGTGTAAGAATCCATTTCGTGTTAAAAATAATATATTTTTAATTGAGTCCTTAAATTATTCATTACTATTTGATTCAATTATCATTAATATATCTTGGTAAATAATAGATTTCTCAAAGGGCAATTGATTTGATAGTGTTACGTTGAAAATGTGGTCGCCGGTATATGTGTTTGGTAGTGTATGTCTTATATTTAAGAAAAAATTGACAAATAACCGAAAAACCGAAAAATTGACAAAACCCGACATAAACCGAATCGAGAAAAAACCGACTTAATTCGTTTGGTTTGGTTCTAATATTTGAAAAACCGACTTACTTGATTTGGTTTCTTTTTAAGGATAAACCGGTCCAAACCGAACCATGAACACCCCTAGTCCCCAGCTACATTTCAGTAATATTATACTGCCGTTCGTAAGAATTTTTATATTATCAGTATAATTTAATTAATACAATAAATTATAATTATTGGTTTCTGTTGTGGTTACGGATCTATTGTCTCTGAGCTGAGAGTCTTCCGAAAACAACCTCTTTATCCCTTCAGGGTAGGGGTAAGGTCTACGTACATTGTACGCTCCCGAGACCCCATTAGTGAAATTCTACTGGGTGGTTGTTATTGTTGTTATAATAAATTATAATTATTATTATTTATATTAAATTATTAATTAATATTTATTGTAAAAATTTATCTATAATTATCTTATAAATATTGTAGCCGTATAAATATATTTACAATGCCAGTGCATAAAACTTAAACAAAAAGATAAAGATTTAATACCCACCTCCCCAAGTTCCTATATATTCAACTTAAAAAATCAACAAGTTGGCAGTACATGAGAACCTACGTAAGTATTATAGCTCATTATTTTCTAGATTATATGTTTATTTTGTGCTCATATACGATAGGCATATGGGTAACCTACTAGTAGGAGACAATCAATAAGCCACCTACTTCTTTGATTTTCATTACCTAAAGCTAAAGTCTCTCTGCTATGTTCATCAAGTAAGAAGACTTAAGCCCGTTTAGTTGGAAAGAAGTTATCCCGGATTAATTATTTCGGATTAATTATGGGAATAAAAAAAATACAATAATTTCGGGATAGCTAATTCCGAGATTAATTATATCGCAATTTTCTACCAACCAAACATGGGATAAGAGTTCTTCTTAAATTTAGTTCGGGGATTAATTATTCCTTGTCCTTCGTACCAAACGAGCCCTTACTAGGCGTTTGGACATAAAAATTGTAATTCTTGACAAAAAACAGTATTTGAAGTTAAATTAAAAAATATTATTTGAAATTATATTTGAATATGCATTTCACTTGAAAAGATGTTGCAGTTTTGTGAGTGGGGAAAAATATTTTTCTGAAATATTCTGAAAAAGTGGTTTTTCGAAAAACTTCCAAAAATTTGAAAATTTTTCATGGACAAGTACATTTTTGATTTTTTTTTTGAAAAATAGGAAAAATTTTTATAGAAAAATGGGGCCTTAAAGCTTGTTCCAAAATTAAAGAAAAAAGAAAAACAAGTTAATATTTGAAAAAAGAGAAAGAAAAAAAAATGGAAAAAAAGATTTCTTAGTTATCACCTCCTGTTGTAAAAACTTTAAAACGGATATTAAAAAGGACGAAGTATTGTTTCCTATAATATGCACAAATAAATCATCTAACAAATTTAAGACCAAATTAAAACAGATTGATAATGTGTTACCAATCTAGCTGTTTGAAATTTAGATAAAGTGGTACACATAATTAAAAACCTCTGGATTTGAAATCACTGCTTATATACCCGGTATTGGCCATAATTTACAAGAACATTCTGTAGTCTTAGTAACAGGGGGAAGGGTTAAGGATTTACCCGGTGTGAGATATCACATTGTTCGAGGAACCCTAGATGTTGTCGGAGTAAAGGATCGTTAACAAGGGCGTTCTAGTGCGTTGTAGATTCTTATCCAAGACTTGTATCATTTAATGATGCCATGTGAATCGCTAGAAACATGTGAAGTGTATGGCTAACCCAATAACGAAAGTTTCGTAAGGGGACTGGAGCAGGCTACCATGAGACAAAAGATCTTCTTTCTAAAGAGATTCGATTCGGAACTCTTATATATTGTGATAAGCATTTATAGCAGTATGAATCATGTGCTCCAAAATTTCTTTTCACTTATAGTAGTATGAATCTCACAACTCGGAATTCTCACCGTCGGTACCGTGATGGCGCCTACCATTTCATTTGCTAGGCAAGCCAACGTTAGAATAATTTATTTCTGTTAACAGTTTAAATGATAAAATTAAGAGAGAACTGACATAATCTAAAGTATAAATGCGGAAGCTAAACCAGCCAAACATCTATTACAAATCCCTGAACCTGGTGTCACAAGTGCACGAGCTACTAGAATAGTACATACAAAGTCTGAAATAACGTAAAGCTGTTTGAAAAGAAGATACACAGCTAAATAAAAAAAAAAAACAGGAAGGGGACTTCAGGAGCTGGGGGCGCTGAGCAGCTGTACCTCAAGTCTCCACAGGCTGTCCGATCCGAGCTCTCTATTAGCCGTCGCTGGGACCGACTCCAAAATCTGCACAGTGTGCATAGTGTAGTATCAGTACAACCTACCCCATGTACTGGTAAGTGCTGAGCCTAACCTCGACGAAGTAGTGACGAGGCTAAGACGGGTCACCTACACTACAACCCGTACGAAGTATATAGTAATGACAGAAAATGGGAATACTGAGCAGAATTTAACAACCAACTAAAAATAGTAACCACAACCTCAAGAATAAACCAGTGTCACTCAGAATTACCAATCTTTAACAATTCAAACAAAAATACCGGAAACCAACGCAACTCAAGAAATGGAAACAAATAGGTTATTGCGGCGCGCAACCCGATCCCACCAGACAACACATAATCCTCCCTTATTCCACCGTAATAGCATCAACAACAGAGATAATCTATATAAATATGTTGGCGCGCAACCTAATCCCACCATATATCAATATCAGTATCACAATTCACCCTTATTTCGACATATCAATCCACCCTTATTCCAAGCGTTGCAGCATGCAACCCGATCCCATCGTATAAAACATATTCACCCTTATTTCACCATATCAATCCACCCTTATTTCACCTGCTGTGGCCCGATCCCACCATATCAGTACCAAATACTCAAAACACAACCAAATCAATAGTTCAACCACAAAGCCTTTACGATCAATAAATACCAAACTGAACTAAAAGGGACTTGTATAATAAAGAAATCTACACGAGTAATACTACATAGCGAGACCAATCCATCAATTGACAATTATAAGGTGCGAGTAAATATTTTTAAGCAAATAGCAGGGATTCATGAAACTATGGAAGGACTAACATCGTGAACATGAGAAGATATTGACTAACAAGTAGCAATTACGCAATGGTAGCATATAGAGCATATAACAGTTAAGACAGAAAAGGAAATAATTAAGGAAAAGTGGTAAATCAGGGAAAACAGATAATTCGGCGGCGTATAAGCACTCGTCACCTTGCATATACGCCTCTAACATGAGAATCACATAGCACATAGTCCGAGGGTTCCTAATTCCCTCAAGTCAAGGTTAGACACAACACTTACCTCACTCCGCAGTCAATTCAAAGCTCTACCGGGGCCTTTCCCCTAGAATTCGCCTCCAAACCACTCGTATCTAGCCACAATTAATTTAGTAACATCAAATATTGCTAAAGAAATCAACTACAATGCATAAATTTAGAGTTCCCAAACATTCCCCCAAAAAGTCAAAAATCGACCCCGGGCCCGCTTGGTCAAAACTCGAGGTTTGGACCAAAATCCATTTACCCATTCACCCCCGAGCCCGATTATGTAATTTGTTTCAAAACCTGACCTCAATCGAGGTCTAAATTCCAATTTTACAAAAATCCTTAATTCCACCCAAACCCCCAATTTCCACCATGAAAATCCTAGATTTTAGCTAAAAGATTTGTGAAATATAATTTTAAGACAAAAATTCTTGTTTTTAACAGTTTTTAACATATAAGCCTTCCGAAAAAATACCCGGACCGCGCATGCAAATCGAGGAAGGCTAAAATAAGATATTTAAGGCTTCGGAACTCAGAATTTAGATCTAAAACATGAGATGGCCTATCGGGTCATCACATTCTCCACCTCTATAACAATCGTTCGTTCTCGGACGGACATAAAAAAGTACCTAAGTTGGAGAAAAGGTGGGGATATCTACTCCGCATGTCCGATTCAGACTCCCAAGTAGCTGCCTCAACGGGCTGACCTCTCCACTGCACTCGATCTGAAGGATAACTCTTTGATCTCAACCGGCGAACTTGCAGGACTAGAATAGCCACCGGCTCCTCCTCATAAGTCAAATCCTTGTCCAACTGGACAGAGCTGAAATCTAGCACATGAGACGGATCACCATGGTACTTTCGGAGCATGGACACATGGAATACCGGATGAACTGCTGATAAACTGGGTGGCAATGCGAGCTTGTAAGCCACCTCACCCACTCTCTGAAGAATCTCAAAACGTCCGATATACCTAGGGCTCAACTTGCCCCTCTTTCCAAACCTCATTACACCTTTCATGGGTGACACACAGAGCAGCACTCTCTCTCCGACCATGAATGCAACATCCCGAACCTTACGGTCGGCATAACTCTTCTGCCTGGACTGGGATATGCGAAGTCTATCCTGAATGATCTTAACCTTATCCAAAACATCCTGTACCCAATAATCGAGCCTCCCCCGGATCGAACCATCTAACTGGCGATCGACACCGTCTACCATACAAAGCTTCATAGGGAGCTATCTGGATGCTCGACTGATAACTGTTGTTGTAGGAAAACTCTGCGAGTGGCAAGAACTGATCCCAAGAGCCTTCGAAGTCTATAACACAAGCGCGGAGCATATCCTCCAATATCTGAATGGTGTGCTCGGACTGTCCGTCCGTATGAGGATGAAATGATGTACTCGACTTAACCTGCGTGCCCAACTCATGTTGTACTGCCTTCCAGAAATGTGAGGTGAACTGCGTACCTTGATCAGAAATGATAGACACGGGCACACCGTGAAGACGAACGATCTCACGGATATAAATCTCTGCCAACGGCTCTGAAGAATAAGTAACTGACACAGGAATGAATGCGCTGACTTGGTCAGCCTATCCACAATAACCCAAACTGCATCGAACTTCCTCTGAGTCCATGGGAGTCCAACAACGAAATCCATAGTGATACACTCCCACTTCCACTCAGGAATCTCTATCTTCTGAAGCAAACCACCAGGTCTCCGATGCTCGTACTTTACTTGCTGGCAATTTAGAGACCGAGCTACATATGCAACTCTGTCCTTCTTCATCGTCCTCCACCAATAATGCTGCTGCAAGTCCTGATACATCTTGGCGGCGCCCGGATGAATAGAATACCGGGAACTGTGGGCCTCCTCTAGAATCAACTCACAAAGTCCATCCACATTAGGCACACAAACACGGCCCTGCATCCTCAAAACTCCATCATCTCCAACCGTAACCTGCTTGGCATCTCAGTGCCGCACTGTTTCCCTAAGTACAAGCAAAGGGTCATCATACTGCCGCTCCCTGATGCGCTCAAACAATGAAGACTGTGCGACCGTACAAACTAGAACACAACTTGGCTCAGAAACATCTAACCTCACTAACTGATTGGCCAAAGCCTGAACATCTAATGAAAGTGGTCTCTCACCGACTGGAATGTATGCAAGGCTTCCCATACTCACTGACTTCCTACTCAAAGCATCGACCACCACATTGGCCTTCACGGGGCGATACAAGATGGTGATATCATAGTCTTTCAATAGCTCTAACCACCTTATCTGTCTCAAATTAAGATCCTTTTGATTGAACAAATAATGCGAACTCCGATGGTCCGTGAATACCTCACACGCACGACGGAAAGATAATGCCTCCAAATCTTCAGCGCATGAACAATGGCTACTAACTCTAAGTCATGAATATGGTAATTCTTCTCGTGAACCTTCAGCTGGCGCGACGTATATGCAATCACCTTGCCACCCTACATCAATAATGCACCAAGTCCAATGCGAGATGCATCACAATATACTGTATAAGGCCCTGAACCTGTAGGCAATACCAACACCGGCGCCGTAGTCAAAGTAGTCTTGAGCTTCTGAAACCTCGCCTCACACTCGTCTGACCATCTGAGCGGGGCATCCTTTTGCGTCAACCTGGTCAACGAGGCTGCTATAGATGAGAACCCCTCCACAATCCGACGGTAATAACCGCCAATCCCAAGAAACTCCGGATCTCTGTAGCTGAAGTGGGTCTAGGCCAGTTCTGAACTGCCTCAATCTTCTTAGGATCCACCTGAATTCCCTCTACCGATACAACGTGCCCCAAGAAAGCGACTGAGCTCAACCAAACACGCATTTTGAAAACTTAGCATACAACTGGCTGTCTCTCAGAGTCTGAAGAACGATCCGAAGATGCTGCTCATGCTCCTCTCGATTGCGGGAGTAGATCAAGATATCATCAATAAACATAGTCACAAAGGAATCCAAATAGGGCTTGAACACCCGATTCATCAAATCCATGAATACGGCCGGGGCATTTGTCAGCCCAAATGACATCACTAGAAACTCATAATGCCCATACCGAGTCCGAAAAGCTGTCTTAGGGACATCAGATGCCCTAATCCTCAACTGATGGTAGCTAGACCTCAAATCAATCTTTGAAAACACTTTGGCACCCTGAAGCTGATCAAATAAGTCATTAATCCTCGGCAATAGATACTTGTTCTTGATGGTAACTTTGTTCAACTGCCGATAATCTATGCACATCCTCATCGATCCATCTTTCTTCTTCACAAACAACACAGGCGCACCCCAGGGCGAGACACTAGGTTTAATGAAGCCCTTATCAAGCAAATCTTGTAACTGCTCCTTCAATTATTTCAATTCTAGCGGCGCCATATGGTATGGCGGAATGGAAATGGGCTGAGTGTTCGGGACCAAATCAATGCAGAAGTCAATATCTATATCGGGTGGCATCCCCGACAGATCTGCAGGAAATACCTCTGGAAACTCACGAACAACTGGCACAGAATCCATAGAAGGAACCTCCGCACTAGAATCACGGACATAAGCCAAATAAGCTAGACACCCCTTCTCGACCATGTGTCGAGCCTTCACATAAGAGATAACCTTGCTGGTAGAATGGCTAGGGGTCCCTCTACACTCTAATCGAGGCAGCCCCGGCAAGGCTAAGGTCACTATCTTGGCGTGACAATCCAATATAGCATGATAAGGTGGCCGCTAATCCATACCCAAAATGACATCAAAATCGACCATGTCGAGAAGTAGAAGATCTATACTAGTCTCAAGACTCCCAATGGTAACCACACACGAACGATAAACACGATCTACCACAATAGCATCTCCCACAGGTGTGGACACATAGACAGGAGCACTCAAAGAATCACGAGGCATGACCAAATATAAAGCAAAATAGGACGACACGTATGAATAAGTAGAACCACCGTATCAAATAGTACTGAGGCATCTCTACTGCAAACTAAAATTGTACCTGTGATAACTGCGTCAGATGACTCAGCCTCAGGTCTGGCTGGAAAGGCATAACATCGGGGCTGGGTCCCACCACTCTAAACCATATCTCTAGGACGGCCTCCTACTGGATGGACTTCACCTCTAGTGGCCTGGCATCCACCTCTAACAGCCTGACCTCCACCTCTAGCGGTCTGACCTCTACCTCTGGCTCCCTGGCCCCTATCTCTAGCTGGTTGAGCGGGCAGTGATGCAACTGGTTCTAGAATTATGGCACGAGAACTCTGCTATGACGTGCCACCCAATAATCTCGAACAAGTCCTCCTGATATGCCCAAAACCACCACACTCATAACATCCATCCTGGTGTTGTGGCTGCTGAAACTGATAGAAGCTGGCGGTACACTGTAGGCGGGCTGCCCAAAATGAGGCACATAAGGACCACGACTCCCTGAAGCACTATGGGATGCCTGAAGCGCTGACTGATACGGCCTAGGAGGATGGCCCCTACCAAAAGTACCCCTGCCTCCAGATGAGGCACCACTAAAACCACCGGAATGACGAGGCCTCTTATCTCACCGTGCCCTCTCTCATGTGAAAGAACATCCTCGATCTGCCTGGCGACATTGGCAGCCGTCTGAAAAGAAATCTCACTTCCGGTCTCCTTGGCCATCTGTAACTTGATAGGACGAGCGAGTCCCTCAATAAACCTCCTCACCCTCTCTCTCTCTCTCTCTCTCTCTCTCGGTAGGAAGCAGAAGAATAACATGACAGGATAAGTCCACAAAGCGGGTCTCATATTGGGTGACAATCATATTGCCCTGCTGGAGGCGCTCGAACTGCCTGCGGTAGCTCTCTCTGGGTGATAGGAAGGAACTTCTCAAGAAAAAGTTGAGAGAACTGGTCCCAAGTAAGAGCAGACGACCTAGCTGGTCTGGTCAACATATAATCCCTCCACCATTTCTTGGCGGAACTCGACAACTGAAATGCAGCGAAATTGACCTCATTGGTCTCCACTATTCCCATGTTCTGTAGCACCTCATGACAACTGTCAAGATAGTCTTGGGGGTCCTCTGAAGATGCACCACGGAAGTGAACTGGAAAAAGCTTAGTAAACCTATCCAATCTCCATAAAGCCTCACAAGACATAGCTGATCCATCACCGGCCTGTGCCGCAATACCTGGCTGAACTATCCCAACTAGCTGCGCTGCCGAAGTATGAAACTAGGGAGCCATCTGTGCTGGAGTGTGAGTAGCGGGAGTCTGTGCTCCTCCACAGCCTGAGAGACGGTTGGTGCCACAGGAAATATACCAGCTTGAGCCACACTCTCCATAAGGCCCACCAAATAGACCAAAACATCCTGAAGTACGGGGTTGGCGATGAACCCCTCCGGGACCTGAACTGGTTCGATAGGCACAGTCTGGGCTGGAACCTCCTTGTCAAACTCCACTTGAGGCTCCGCTGCTGGTGCTGCTACTCGAGCTCGGGGCTGAGCCCTGCCCCAACCTCGGCCTCTGGCACGGCCTCGGCCTCGACCTCTACCCATCGTAGGAGCTGCCACTGGGGCTCTGGCTGCTGCTCCGCTGACGATGCGGTACACGTTCTTGCCATCTGCGAGAGAATTGAATAGAAGGGTCCAATCAGCAATGATAGAATAAAATTGCATGATAGAGAAGAATAGAAATGAAACTGTTCCTAACTCCATAGCCTTTGGAAGATAAGTACAGACGTCTCTGTACCGATCCTCCAGACTCTACTAAGTTTTCTCGTGACTCGTGAGACCTATGTAACCTAGTGCTCTGATACCAACTTGTCACGACCCAGAATTCCCACCGTCGGGGACCGTGATGGCGCCTACCATTTCACTCGCTAGGCAAGCCAGCGTTAGAATAATTTATTTTTGTTAACAGTTTAATTGATAAAATTAAGAGAGAACTGAAATAACTAAAATAATCTAAAGTATAATTGCGGAAGCTAAACCAACCAAACATCTATTACAAATCCCTGAACCTGGTGTCACAAGTGCACGAGCTACTAGAATAGTACATACAAAGGTCTGAAATAACGTAAAGTTGTCTGAAAAGAAGATACACAGCTAAATAAAAAAAATAGGAACGGGACTTCAGGAGCTGCGGGCGCTGAGCAGCTGTACCTCAAGTCTCCACAGGCTGTCCAATCCGAGCTCTCTAGTAGCCGTCACAGGGACCGACTCCAAAATCTGCATTGTGTGGAGAGTGTAGTATCAGTACAACCGACCCCATGTACTGGTAAGTGCCGAGCCTAACCTCGACGAAGTAGTGACGAGGTTAAGGCGGGTCACCTATACTACAACCTGTACGCAGTATATAGTAATGAAAGAAAATGGGAATACTAAACAGAATTAAACAGCCAACTAAAAATAGTAACCACAGCCTCAAGAATAAACCAGTGTCACTCAGAATTACCAATCTTTAACAATTCAAATAAAAATACTGAAAACCAACGCATCTCAAGAAATGGAAACAAATAGGTTGTTGTGGCGCGCAACTCAATCCCACCAGAAATCACATAATCCTCCCTTATTCCACCGTAATTGCATCAACAACAGAGATAATATATATAAATATGTTGCGGCACGCAACCCGATCCCACCATATATCAATATCAGTATCACAATTCACCCTTATTTCGCCATATCAATCCACCATTATTCCACCTATTGCGGCGTGCAATCCGATTCTACCGTACAGAACATATTCACCCTTATTCCACCATATCAATCCACCCTTATTACACCTGTTGCGACGTGCAGCCTAATCCTACCATATCAGTACCAAATACTCAAAACACAACTAAATCAATAGTTCAACCACAAAGCCTTTACGATCAATAAATACCAAACTGAACTAAAAGGGACTTGTATAATAAAGAAATCTACACGAGTAATACTACACCGCGAGACCAATCATCAATTTACAATTAGAAGGTGCGAGTAAATCAATTTAAGCAAATAGCAGGGAGTCATGAAACTATGAAAGGACTAACATCGTGAACATGAGAAGATATTGACTAACAAGTAGCAATTAAGCATGGGTAGCATATAGAGCATATAACAGTTAAGACAGAAAATGAAATAATAAGGGAAAAACGGTAAATCAGGGAAAGCAGAGAATTCGGCGGTGTATAAGCACTCTCCATCTCGCATATACACCGCTCACATGAGAATCACATAGCACATAGTCCGAGGGTTCCTAATTCCCTCAAGTCAAGGTTAGACACAATACTTACCTCACTCCGCAGTCAATTCAAAGCTCTACCGGGGCCTTTCCCCTAGAATTCCCTTCCAAACCACTCGTATCTAGGCACAATTAACTCAATAACATCAAATATTGCTAAAGGAATCAACTACAATACGTAGATTTAGATTTCTCAAACATTCTCCCAAAAAGTCAAAAATCGACCCCGGGCCCGCTTGGTCTAAACTCGAGGTTCGGACCAAAATCCATTTACCCATTCACCCCCGAGCCCGATTATGTAATTTATTTCCAAACCCGACCTCAATTCAGGGTCTAAATTCCAATTTTACAAAAATCCCTTATTTTACCCAAACCCCCAATTTTCACCATGAAAATCCTAGATTTTAGGTTACAGATTTGTGAAATGTAATGAAAGATTGAAAGAAAATGGTTTAGGATCACTTACCAATATTTTGGGGAAGAAATGGTCTTGGAAAAATCGCCTCTAGGGTTCTAGGATTTGAAAATTTTATGAATGAGAGAAAAATTCCGTCTAACTTAAGTTTTGATCAGTTGCAGGTGTCGCATTTGCGACATGGGGTTTGCAAATGCGAGCCCTGCAAATGCGAAGAACCTATCGCAGATGCGAAGGTTTTACGTTCGTGTCTTCATCGCATTTGCGACAAATAGTTCGCAAATGCGAACTCTGATCCTTCTACAAATGCAACCGATTGATCGCATTTGCGATCACTGTTGCCCAGCTCCCACTTCGCAGTTGTGAAGATTTGTCCGCAAATGCGCTGGCTCCCCACAAATGCGACCTCATGATCGCAAATGCGAACTAAGGCTGGCCCAGGTACACTTTGCAATGCGAAGAATTTGCTCGCAATTGCGAGCCTGCCGGCATGGGGAATGTTCGCAAATGCGAGATCAGACACCAGTCACAGAAATTGTAGAACCAGCAATGCTCTAAGTCCAATTTTCACTCCGTAGCCTATCCAAAACTCACCGGAGCCCTTGGGGATCTTAACCAAAAGTGTACATAAGTCTAAAAATATCACACAAACTTACTCACGCGATCAAATCGTCAAAATAACACCTAGCACTTCGAATTGAACACCAAATCGAATGAAATTTTCAAGAAAGCTTTAAAACTTCTATTTTTACAACCAGACCGAATCACGTCAAACTAACTCCGTTTCTCACCAAATTCCACAGACAACTCATGAATATTATAATGGACCTGTACTGGGCTCCGGAACCAAGATACATACCCGGTATCAACAAGACCAAACATCAATCAATTCTTAAAAACCATTAAACTTTCAGATTTTCAATTTTCAACAAAAATTCATATCTCGACCTAGGGACCTCGGAATTTGATTCCGGGCATAAACCCAGGTCCCAAATTACGATACGGCCCACCGGGACTGTCGAAACACGAATCCAGGTCGGTTTGCTCAAAACGTTGACCGAAGTCAACTCAATTTAACTTTTAAGGCAAAAATTCTTATTTTTATCAGTTTTTAACATATAAGCCTTCTGGAATAACACCCGTACCGCGCACGCAAATTGAGGAAGGCTAAAATAAGATATTTAAGGCTTCAGAACACAGAATTTAGTTCTATAATAGAAGATTACCTAGGTCATCACAGAATCATGTAATCCAAAATTTGGTTTTCGTTGTCTTACCTCTAATTAAAGGACGATAATGTTGATAATAATATTCATAAGAAAAGTTTAGCCTCATTGACGTGGCTAAAGATATTAATTTCTTTCTTAAATTTCGTGTTTAATCAAATTATGCCGTATTAAAATTAAGGCCAAATACATATGCAGACACTTAAACTTGTCTCAACTTTCATTCAGACACTTAAACTAAGCTTAGGACCTATCGAACACTTAAACAAGGTTAAAACTGTAACAATTGAGCACATATTTTACAATTCTAGACAACCTATTGTGGGTGAAAGCCACTTACTCTGATGTGTCGAATACAACCAGTGTTAAAAAGACATCTCAGCACAAAAAGTCAAAATATTTTTAAAAAAGAAAAATCAAAATCCACCAGGTTTCTCAACCACCGTCTTTCATAGGTGTTCTAAATAACTTTTTCATGCTCATCTTGTATCGGAAAAAGGAAGCAAGCTCATTGCTAATGTCATAACCCAGAACCAATTGGGAGCTTGTCGGATTTCTCATCTTCGAGTTCTCTGTCTCATAGCTTTGGTTGCGCCAATGTCCGCTTTGTTTGATCTACTTGGCGTTTGGAGCTTGCCCGTGAGTTCCTACAAAGCTTTCTTGCCATTATCTAGCTCACTGAGAGCATAACATTTTATAGTCTATGTTTTAAAGCTGTCAAGTTCTAATTTGAGGGCTCATTAAATTTGAATCCGCATTTGTTGGGTTGATCTCAAATATTTTTTGGCGAAGACGACGAAGGCAGATTTGGGTCTCTTAACACATGAAGAAGAAAATGATTACAGCTCATCCAAAAATTTTCCGGTGAAACTCTATTTTCTCCTACAACAATATATTTTGGCTTTGAAGAAGAAAATGACTGTGAGAATGGAGAACAAGACAACTTGGAAACAGAAAAAAAAAATAGAAATTATATTTTTGTGGCCATTACGCGCCCTAGTTAGGTTAGATACACGTGACTTGCCATGTCACCAAGTTGTGTTCAATTGGTACAGTTTTAATCTAGTTTAAGTGTTTGATAGGTCGTAAGCTTAGTTTAGGTGTCTAAATGAAAAATTGGGATAAATTTAAGTATTTGCGTATGTATTTGGCCTAAAATTAAAACGCCCAAACTGCCGTCTGCACATACGTAATATGTGCCTCTGCGAGTTAGCGTACTTCTTGTTTTTTCCTCCTATTTTGGAACGTAAAAACACACACACACACATATATATATATATATATATATATATATATATATATATATATATATATATATAATGGAAGGGAAAAAGGACCATATTATTCGAAGAGTTTTTAAAGAAAGTAGGAGGACCATATTATTGGAAGAGTTTTAAAGAAAGTAGGAGCTATTCCTGTCCGTTAATTGTGAGTATTAGCGGCCCCAAACAGGGGTGGAGGTAGATAAAGAATATCGGGTTTATTTGAATCTAATACTTTTGATACAGAGTACAAATATATATATGTAAAATTTTGCTATAATTGCAATAGATGTTGATGTGAAACCCATAACTTTAAAACATAATAGATTCAGTACTAAAAATCTTAAATATTGAACCTATAAAACTTAAATTCTAAATCTGTCTTTGGTCCAAAACTAAAAGTTAGGGTTGGTTTCGATGGTCCGAAGGAAAAACTATTACTCCTATGAAGGTTGGTTTTGATGGTCTAAAGGAAAAACTATTACTTATTTATGTGATATGTTTTGTTTTTCGAGAGTCAAACTTTTTAATTTTGATTATATATTTAAATATAAATTTTTATAGTTTGTGAAAGTAAGTTTTATATTTAAAAATTATGTAAAAAGTACTACTATAAATCATAGTAATAACTACTAGTAGTACTTACTAAACATGTCAAAATAAGCATGATTCACGTTCCCAAACAAGAAAATAACTGCAAACGATGATAAAGTCTGCTCTTACAGCGTAAGCCCCAGTGCCCCACATATTAATGGCATACACAGACAGGATTATTAGGGCACTTGGAAAAAAAAAGCAGGTGTGAAATAAATGTTTAAGATTTTGAAAATTTAAAAGTTATTGAATAGAATTAAATCCTACACTGAAAAAGTTAGTCATGAAAAATTACAAGAAAATCAGAACCAAGAAATATTATTTTCATTTTATTGGGAGAAATACAAATAGGGGCAGATATTACGTGAAACCGCTTCGTCGGAATTTTATTAAATATATATATATATATATATATATATATATATATATATATATATATATATATATATATATATATAGTACACAAAATAAAAATATTGAATGTAGATGTCAAAATTGACACATTTTTTTTAATTATAGTGAATGATACATTCAGTTGTTTTTTTTTTAAATTTTGACACCATTTCCTAAAAATTCTGCTTAAGCCCCTAAATAGAAAAACCAAAAAAGAGACGGACAAGATCTTTGGAAGTAAGAGAACCGTCAGTTTCCTTCATTGCCGACCATAACATGATATAGTTACCCATAACGTAAAGTTTATTACAAAAAAAAATGTGATTGAAAATGAAACGTTAGAATATGACTTTATGTTGGACAGATAGGCCATCTTCATCAAGCACGAGCCTAAATTCCACCTTACCCCCTATTAGAAAACAATATTTCCTAGGACTAGAAATAACCACGTTGCTTGACCTTAAAATGAACAAAACCAACCTTGTCACAAATTTTGACGGGCAGGAATTGGATTTCATGGACCAATAAAATCTACTTTATCCATTTTGGCAGTTGCGATAAGCCCAAACTATCTACGAAGTAGCAACCTTTATCGTAATACATCAAGTTATGAAAGTTAAGGTTATATTAGAGATAGCACTAGAATTTGAAGTGTGTAAATTTAAGTTATGGTTCTACGCCTATGGAGAGTTTATATTGATCAATTGAAGAATTTGAACCTAGCTAAAAAAAGTTAAACTATATGAGTAACACATACAAGTTAAACGTTGTTTTCGACGAGCTATGCAAATATATATTTTTTTAAAGAAAGAAGAAGAGGCTCCTAGGTAAGAATAGCTTGTCTCGCCCCAAAGGCGTCGAGAACACAGTGGCAAACGGAGACCGCATGAAATTCTGCCGAACTGTTCAAGTGTAATTTAAAAAAATATGATTAACATCTTTAATATTACATAATATATAGAACTATAAATCATACTTTTTGGAGTTTTTTCAGATTTTCGAAAAATTCTAAAATTCATTTTCAAGTAAAAATTAAAAATATTATGGTCAAACATCGATTTCGAAAAAAAATGAAAAAGAGAAAAAAACAATTCGAAAAAAAAGTAAAAAAAAAAATACGAAAAAAATGAAAAAATTTCATGGCCCTTAGAATCGATTAAATATCACTATATAAAATAAAATGGATGAAATACCTATTAGCTGGCAATCATAACTAGGATAGTACTGTTGCTTTCTCCTTTTTCACTCATTTTGTTGGATTCAATCCATATTTCAAGTGTCCTCAATATCCTTTCTTAAAGGGTAGAAAATAGGGACCACGAATTCAACTAAAATGATTTTTGTTATATTAAACTAATACTCCTTTTAGCATTTTAGTCACATGTATATGTCTTTGCACAAGAAAGAAATCTGACCTAGAGATTACATTGTAGGTAAATGTGGGCCTCCGAGATTTCGTCATTTTTTTTTGAATAAACAATGAATTTCAATCGTATAAAACTCTTCCAATATATATTAAAATCTTCTAATTAAATGTCACGACCCAAAATCCTCTCCGAAGGAGTCGTGATGGCACCTAATTTCTAAAACTAGGTAAGCCTAACATTTAACTGAAATAACAACAATATTTAGCTAACATCGAACAATTTCGAAATGGAAAATATTTACAAAGTTAAAATCCCAAAACCGGTAGTATAAGTCATAAGCCTTTCTAGGAGTAATTATACATAATGAATACATCATTGTTCCGGAATAAAAGGAAACAATGGAAATAAATTACAATGGAAGGTGACTTCGGAGCCTGCGAGCGCCCAGCAGGTGCACCTTGAAGTCTCCAGCCTCACCAAGCATAAATCTCAAACCAACTCGATCCAAAGTACCTGGCTCTGCACAAAAAGATGTGCATAAGCATAGCATGAGTACACCACGGTGGTACTCAGTAAGTGTCAAGCCTAACCTCGGTAGAGTAGTGACGAGGATAGGTCAAGACACCTACCGAACATATAAACCTGTGCAGGATATAACATAACGCTAACAAGGAAGAAATATCAAGCAATACCAATAGCCAAAAAGGAATCAGATTACAAACAGTAGTAACGAGAAGGAGAACACGAATGCCAACAAGAAATAGCCAAGTATTTAAACAACAACATAGTTGGGATACAAATAAGTATAAATGTGCTCAAGTAGGAAAAACGATATCAACTCAACCAAACAAATCGTTTCTAATACACGATTTCAATAATCCCAATTCTCGTAATCTCATACCATAAATCACACTTCCAAACCTTTACCACATACGGCACCTTGTGCCCACATCTTTCCATCTCACTTTGCACGGCAAGATTCACGTGTTACTCGGTACATGATATCTGTATCAAATGCTAATTAAGATGTTCAAGAGATTTCATTTATATATCATAAAGTAAATTTACAGTTTCTAGGCCAAATAGGAAATCAACGAGAAAGATGAGTTTATTTTAGAGATTATTTGAGTGAAGAAAAATAACGTTTTCAAATAAAATACAACAACAAATAAGCTATTGCATTTAATATAGAATTTACTAAATTAAAACATAATAACAATTCCTTTTTAAGTAGAATAACAACCTCAAACAGGTTAAGGAGATTAAGTTGAGAAATCAATTGAAATAAAATATAACAACTATTAGAAATAGTAAATACTGAAATATACGGCGAGTTCTAACTTATAAGTCACACAAGGTTGCATGATATTAAATTATTTATTTTAATCACTATGATACTAACAACTCAGTAGTGCGAGAGGTAATGACTCAACGTAGTAATTCACCTTGGAGATCAATGTATAGGAATAATAGTACTAGGAAAAGAGCTCAGGAAATGACGACAAGGCAGTAATGTCAACGATAATGACTAAATCCTCAAAAGACAATGAAAACCCGAGAATACAAATTCTTAGAATCTCGTACGAAGGAACTGAAGCCAATACAATAAAACAGGGGATACAAAATATACAAATATGTTGCGGCGTGCAACCCGATCCCACCATATAGTATCAATATCATAATTCACCCATATTCCACCATATCAATCCACCCTTATTTCACCTGTTGCAGCGTGCAACCCGATTCTACCGTACAACAAAACATCACTATCATAACAATAAACATAATATGTTGCGGCGTGCAACCCGATCCCATCATATAATATTAATATCATAATTCACCCTTATTTCACCATAATAATCCACTCTTATTTCACCTGTTGTGGCGTGCAACCCGATCCCACCGTACAATAGCAATATCACAATATAAATATCCTTCCTTATTCCACCACCTCCCTTATTTCACCTATTGCAGCGTGCAATCCGATCCCCCGTACACTAACTTAAATCAACAACAACAATTTAATAACTCAATTTACAAGAATTTCTACAACCAAGAGTATGAGTACACGTCAACAAGGGAACCATGTAAAAGTCAAAGGAATACAACAACCTTTATAAAATAACAGGACATGTAAGACATGTGATAACTATGCTGGCAATCACCACAACTTGGACACGTAGCAGATATGCACGTAGTCATAGAAGAACTCAATAATTAAGAGGTAACAAGACAATAATGAAAGCAATGACTACAACCAAGGCATATAAGGGCCAAATAACAAGTAAGAGGTAAATAAGGGCTAACCTCATCATATAGAGCATGTAAGAGTAGTCTAACAACGAGATATCACATGTTATGACGATTTAATCAAAAACATGGAAAGAGACTAGACAATCTAAACCGGTCAATACCACATATAGGCTGTGTATCCACTCGTCACCTTGTGTACACGGCTTCACATAACAAGATAACACAATTAACTCAATTCCACAGGGGTGGTTTCCCCCACACTTAGACAAAACACTTAACTCAATTCGGCCAACTCAATACTCAATTTAGCTTTTCCTTTACCAATTCACATGCTCGGCCAAATCTAGCCAAAGGAGACTTAAATACATCAAACAATGCAAGAGAAAATAATTTTAATTAACAAAGTTATGATCCTTATACAATTTGTAAAAAGTCAACAAAAGTCAACTTCCCGGGCCCGCACCTCGAAACCCGACCAAATTTACAAAATCCGAACACCCATTCCGACACGAGTTCAACCATACACAAGTTATCAAGTTCTGATACGAATTCGTCATTCAAATCATCGTTTTTTATTTTTGAAAGATTTTACAATTTTCCCCAAATTTTCCTTTAGATTCTCATGAATTTGATGTTAAATCTAAGATATAATCAAAAAATATAATTGAAAATTGATTAGAGGCACTTACCCAATGATTTGATATGAAAATCTTCTCAGAAAATCTCCCACTCTCGGACCTAGGGTTCAAAATATGATAAAATGAAGCTAAGTCCCGAAATGGGAGTAATAATACCAGCCTTAGATGTCGCATTTGCGACATCAGGATCGCCAATGCGACAAAAGTATCGCAAATGCGAAGGCTGACCAGCTCTGCTCTGGTCGCAAATGCGACACATTACTCGCAAATGCGAGCTCTATGTCTTTCGCAAAAGCGACAGTTGCACCGCAAATGTGGAGCTGCAATCACAAATGCGATGAAGTGGTTCGCAATTGCGAACATCCCTGCCCCAGCCCATCGTCTCAAATGCGAGAATGATCTCGCAAATGTGGTCATCGCAAATGCAAGAACAGAGACACCAGCACAGCTGAACCTTCTTCGAACACTCCGAAACGCGTATGAAACTTATCCAAGCCCTCGGAGCTCCATGCCAAACATCCATGCAAGTCTAAAAATACAACACGAACTCCCTCGCGCGGTCGGAACACCAAAATAACCTCTAGAACCACGAATCGGATGCCAAAACACATGAAAATCACCATGAACTTCAAGAACTTCTAGAATCGCAACCAAGCGTTCGAACCATATCGAATCAACTCCAAATGACACCAAATTTTGCAAGCGAGTCCCATATGACATAACGGAGTTGTTCCAACTCTCGGAATCGCGTTTCGACCCCGAAATCACCAAATTCAACTCTCGGTCAAACCTCTCAATCTTCCAAAACTTCAACTTTTCAATTTTCGCCAAAATGCTTCAAATTACTCTACGGACCTCCAAATCCAAATCTGGACGCATGCCTAAGTCCAAAATCATCATCCGAGCCTATTGGAACCATCGAAACTCCAATCCGAGGTGAAATACTCAAAAATCAAATCTTGGTCAATTCTTTCAACTTCAAGCTTCTCAAATGAGAGTCACTTCTAAAAATCCTTTCTGAACTTCTCAAAAACCCGAACCGATGATGCACGCAAGTTATAGTACACTGTGTGAAGCTACTCGTGACCTCAAAATGCCGAATCGGATAAAATTGCTCAAAACGACCAGTTGGGTCGTTACGTTAAATATTCAATTACCTGCATATTGACATATGATCTTAGAGCCAACCACTCCCAGCTTTGTTAAAATTCAATGCTAGATCATAGTCAATGAAGTTATACTTATGGTACATATTAAACATCAATCGTATTTCTTTTCATATTATCAGTTTAATTTAACATGTCATAGATACTTACCGTTTGTATATTCTAAGTTAATTAATAATATACCCACAATTATTTTTTAAATAACCTGTTTATATATTTTTATACCATCAATGCATACAACTTAAACTCATTAAAAAAATATTCAAGGATCCTATGATACTCATAAAAAGTAGAATTAATTGTCCTACTTTTAACATGCATATTCTTTCTATTTTTTACTTTGTTGAGAAAAATGACATTATTATTTATTATAGTATAAATGTATGGACTAACCCTGACGGACCCTCTCCTCTCCTAGACCCCAATTATAATTAACGCCTCCCTTGACTAACTTTATCACGTTTGGCTTCTTTTACTTTTTTCTTTTTTCTTTCTACGAATCTAAATTAGATATTGGTAAAGTAATTTTTCTCTCTCCACACTACGTTGAATGGACAATTTATAAATTTTATTTTAGTTCATAAATTTGAAATTTAGTCTAAAATATAGTACAAACAAAGACACTAAAAATATCTTAGGAAGGCCTCGTGGCCACTGCTATTTATGTCTTCTTATAAGTAGCAATCGCCTAATGAACTAGAAGAGGTGCGTGTAAGCTGGTCTAATTAGTTAATTAAATGATATGATTTAAAAGAATTTAGTTTATCACAAACTAAAATTAATGAGATAATCTATGTATACTGAGCTGAAGCTTTGATCATGTGTTGAGAGTATAAATGATTTCTCATCACCATCACTATACATATGAATCTAATTAAGTCGTGACATGTGCATTCAGGGGCGGAAGGGGGTTTACCCGAATTCCTTTCGCCGAAAAATTATACTGTATATATGAGATAAAAATTTATTTTTTTACCTCTATATATTATATTTTGAATCTCATTGATACAACTCAAAGCACAACATAATGGTTAGTGGGTTTAAACTAGTCCAATTCCCATTAACCACAACTTCTCTTAATCGAAAATTCTGCTTCCGCCTGCATTACCTATCCCTTGATTTGTTAAATCAAAATAATTCAATTGTAGGGCAAAAGACTTCTTATCAACTAACGAAAACAATAATTTCAAATATAAAGTAGTGCCCTAGAACTTAGAAGCAAGAAAGAAGTTAGTACAAGATATCATTATTTTGTCGAGTGACCCTTTCCTTCCTCTTAAGGCAATTCTCTAATATAAACACTACTTTTCCCAAAACTTAATTTTCCAAATTTGGTAAACCTTCAACTTGTCTTCTCCGGCCCCACATACTTGTCGGCAGCTCCAACTGTATCACTAAAGCTATCTTCATTGGTCATCTTAAACCCAATCATCATCTGACACGTACTGTTTCGTACAACCTTTTTTCAATATTTCAAAGTCATCAACGGCTGATATTGTATAATCGAACGGCTGGGAATAGTTATATATTCCCAACAAGAAAAGGCAATTATAGTATCTGTATGGAAAACGATGGAGTAATACGGGAGTCAGTTTCGTGCACTGATAATGCACAAAAAGATTTATACTATCTGTTAGACTAAAAAGTGTTAAGTTTTTTTTATTAAACTAATGAATAAAAAGAAAGTGGGTAAATCCTAATTAAACATAATAAATCCTAGATCTAAAACCGGATGATATAAACAACGTATAATTATATTTAAACCAACTTAATGCAAAGGGGTATTTGATGGGACTGTTACGAATGTGTGAGAGGATAATGATAAGCAATAAATATATTGAATGGCAATAAATGTAAATAGAGGGAATGATTCACCTAAATATTTAATGAGGTGGATGATTCTCCCTCTGACATGATGTAAGGCAAATAAACGTGAGAATATAGGGAGCTTTCTCGGATCTGATGCGAGAAAGTGTGAGATCAACAACGAATCGAATCTTTTTGTAAAGACAATGTTTGTATTTACTTGAGAGTCAACCTTTTTTCAGAGAACTTATCATATAGAATATTACATCCCCCACTTTCTTCTCTCTCTATTCCTACTTATATGGAACATATCCCTTACCTAACTGAAAGTATAAGTGCAGAGAATATTCTGTAGAATATTCCTCTAAAATATCTTATTATTAAACTAGCCGTTTGGGCTGATCTGAGTACTCGATCTCGACCCTAGCTACTCTGCGTGCCAATATGTTCCTTCTTAAGCACGACCTCGGCCTAATCGGCTCTTATTTATCCTCTCTCAGGCAAGATTTCCTTGGTCAGATTTTGACCCATACAATTAGTCCCTCCGCCCGTCGGGGTTGTTTTTTGGACGAGCTCGATGGGCGGACTTAGCCAGTTGCAATTTGAGAAATCTGAGCATGTTGGCCGAGGAGTGACCTTTTTATGGCGAGGTGACGACGTGGCGCTTTAAGAGCCACATCTGACCGTTACGTCAGTTTGAAATGACATCACTTCATCATGCGTCAGTATGGTGCATGTTCCCAATACGTTACATCGTTTCTCGCGCCTCTTCCATTTCGAAATCAATGTGGCGGCGTTTGGATTTCTCGATTAGGGTGCCAGTATTCTTATAAATAGGGACGGGGATTCCTCATTTGAGCTGCTGCATTTCTTGAGCATTCGAAACTCCAAGATTCCCCTTCTTCTTCTTCAGAATTCTTGCATCTTTATCTCTCCCTTCTCTTAGTGTTTTCTGCCATTGTTACCCCTTTCACATTTGCACTTTCTTCTTTTATACATGACAGAAAAATGGCTAGTGCATCTTCCAATCCCGAGGGAGCTTCTGATCCTGTCGCGTTGGCTGTGGACATGCCTTCTTATGAAGAAGGAGTGGACATTGCAGAAGATGAGAGTTTTCCCACCGTGGATGAGATAGTTCCACGTTCGGGGAGGATCAGGTCGGACTTCAAGAACCGACCTGAAGCTGATCCTAAACCCATCATTTCTGAGATGGATGCGGCGGCGCTCGTTGCATTTAGGGTTAAATGGCTGTAACACCCCGTAAATTTGAATTAGTTGTGGATGCATTAAATGAGTATTAATATGATGGTTATCAATTGGATATGATAATAAGTGTACTAGGCATATCATAAGTGATTTGGGGTCCAAAGAGAGAACTAAGTGTAAGCCAAGTTGGAAAATTACATGATAGACTAAAATTTCAAATGAGTACGTACAAAACCACATTTTGGATGAGCATAACTACATATATATACAAGGTGTTATGTGATGCACAACCTATCAAATAAAATATCTCCGAGTCTAGTTTCTAACGCTTCAAACCGTTCATAATTTGGAAATTCCTACAAGAAGTTATGATCAAATTACCAAAATCAGACCACCCAGTTATTTTGGCGGACAGCGAAGCGAGACTCGTTTCTCCAGACCGGGCATGGATCCTTCCTTCCCTTGAAGGTGACCGGGCCCGCCCCGGCTAAGGCTTTTTAAAGCAAATTCGGGGTTCACTTCCCCCATTTTCTTTTGGACGATTTTAGGGTTTTCCTCCACTCTCTCAAGACCTCCAACTCTTCCCATCTTCAAGGTAAGCAATCCCCATTATCTTGGTGTGAATTCCATCATTTCTACACTAGTATTGATGAAATCTACACATAAAATACTTAGATTCTCAAGAGATTTCTTCAAGAACTCAAAGGAGGGTTTTGCAAGATTTCTTCCAAAAAGGTAATCCTACACCCTTAGACTTACATGTATGGATTTATTAAGGGAATATGAGTATGAATAAGTATTGGAACTCTTGGTATGGTGATTGGAAGCCATAAGTTCCCAATTTAAGTACATAACTATTGTAGAGATTGAAAGATAATTATTTAATGGAACTTTGTTGGTTGGGTGTGGATGGATGATTATATATGTGATGTTGGAAGTTGTAAATTGGTTAATCTTGATGGTGGGATATATTATTGATGAATGGTGGTAGTTGGATGAACTAATCATATTGTGATGAGATGTAGAGATTTATGTCTACAAGGTATTTGATAATATGCCTAAATGGCTTAAGTTATGGAATTTGTTACTAATATTGGTTCCATTGGATGTTGCTATTGTAGATTGAAGGTTCTTAGTGTCGTGGATCATTGTAGTATCACTACGGGGTAAAATTGAGGTATGTGAGGCTAACTCTCTTTACGTTTGGGAATGTTTATGATTCTCCCTATGTCCCATCCATTATGACTGTTACGAGTTTCCTCATAAAGTAATTATGTCTTAGTTCCATGAATTGTTGCAGAACTTTTATTCTCTAGCTTCATAACTCGTTTAGGACTTTCATTCTGAACATTGTGAGCTTAGTACGTATTCAATATAGACTTGGGTTTGATGCGCCGGGTCTCAGTATTGATTACTCAGTATGTCATAAACAATCAAAGTTTCAATGTTCATAATCGGTTCAAGAATTCATGTCACAGTCTAGTCATATCATGTATTCTAGGATTATGTAACTCAGTGTGATTCAGTATTTCAGGATCATGTATTGCAGTATGATTCTCAGTTCTGGATTTTAAATCCCCGAATGTTGAACACCTGTATTTGGGCCTGAGGCCGTAGTTTATGCTTTATGCATGTTTGGGCCCGAGGTAGCAGTTATGTATACGTATACTTGGGTCCGAGGCTGCAGTTTGTGCACAGATATATTGGGCCTAAGGCCGCAGTTTAATGTACAGATAAACAGGTTGTTCATCTTTCAGAAGAGGGAGTATCCATATCCTTACTTCCTTTGTTCAATTCAGTTATCCGTTATCATTAGTTATCTGTTATCAGTTATCATTTTAGTTACCAGCTATCGGTTATCATTTCGGTTTCAATTTCAACAGTTATTATTATTTCAGTTATCAATTATCAATTCTCAATTATCAGTTCAGTATTAGTTTCAACGTATATAGTTCTTTCTTTCAGTTGCTTTACATACCAGTGCAATTCAAATGTACTGACGTCCCTTTTGCCCGGGTTCTACATCTCACGATACAGGTAATGATTTATAGATTGACGATTCAGAGCGCTAGGATTCTCGTACCAGCTATTTGGTGATCCCCAATTCTTTCAGGGCATTATCATTACCTTACAGTCTTCATTATTTTTTGTGACAGTCAGTGTTTTCAGTACTTCATTAGAGGCTTCATAGACTAGAGTAAAAGTTAGACATAGTCACAAGCTTTTTATATTAAGCAAAGTTGGCTACAGACATATTTCAGACTTCTATTAGTGTTTCCACACTTTGATTTTTATCATTCAGACTTTCAGTATATCAGCATGTGTTAGTTTATGTTCCGCATTTAGTATGTTATGATATCACATGTTGATTCAGCCAGCTAGTTGGTTCGCTCGGTCACATCTAGTCAGGCACCGAGTGCCGTGTTACATCCAGGCCCAGGTTCGGGCCGTGACAAAGCTTGGTATCAGAGCTCTAGGTTCAAGAGTCCTAGGGAGTCTATGAAGCCGTGTCTAGTGGAGTTTCCTTTATATGTGTGTGCCGGCCACTCATATAAATGGTTAACTACCAAGACATCCAGGATTGTCTCATTTCTTTCTACTCTAGATCGTGCCATGAAACTTAGAGCATTACGTAATCTTCTCTTACTATCAAATTCCATACGTATCGAATGCCTAAGTGACAGGCAAGAAAAGTCTAAGGTTCTAGAAAGGATGATTTGCCTATTGTGGTATTACTATGGAGTACATGTTGGTAACAAATGAGATTTCAGAGGATGTAGAAAGTGTGATGCAATGGATAGTAGTACAGATTAGAGCATAACCTTATCAGAAAGTACAAAATCAGTCATTATGTTTTATGGTTATCAGTTTAACTCAGTTACCAGTTATACAGTCTTTCAGTTAGCAGGTTTATGGTTATTAAGTACGCTAGTTATTTGTTATTCAGTTACCAGATCTCCAATTTTCAGTGTATCCAACTTCTGCTGACTTTGGAGTATACGGTGATGCCTACGGGTGCTAAAAGAAAATGTAAGAACAGTGATTATAGCAAAATTGTCACATGTTTTAGGTCTGAATTATGACCAAGACTCGCCGGATTGTGTAGGAAGTGAGTTATAAGATGATGGTATCTCTGAAGGACATGTTTGTGTATGGTAGTGTATCCGTATGCATTTTACCTTATATAACAATTTCATTTTTAATTCTTAGCAATTGATCCACAAGTTGGATGATGATAATTTAGATGTCAGACCCTATAGTATAGCAGGTTAAGAATTTGACCGCAAATGGCCTAGAATTGGTCATTATTATTTTGGACAAAAAAAAAAGAGACTAAGGGCAAAATTCCTAGAAGCCATAAATGTTTGATATTACCAGAGATATATTTTTCCATACAACTCATGCATATGACTAAGAAGACATGATGTATGTAATGAGAATCAACAGCAGCCGATATTCAATTTCAGGGAATGATTTTAAGTTGTTCATATTTATTCATACTAGAACTAGAAAGTACCGCCTTAGTAAGTTACTATAAGAAGTAGGTATTATTGTAAGATAAAGGATATGAAAATTCCCCTTAAGTTATGTGACTAAATGTTTACCTCGAATGTTTATAATCTGATACGATTTTGAAGTATATAGAAAGTTAGGGGTAAAATATCCCATGTTTGTTTAAGATAGATGAAATTTCCCTAAGTGTGATTCATGTGCATAGTTAAAAAAGAATGATAGTGTACGACAAAAGAATATGGTCAGATGATGAGGGAAGTTAGGATAAACCTTATGCTTCACTTTAGTTATTCAAAGTAGAGCAAGAAAATATGATTCTAGCAGGTGGTTTGTGAAAGGATAATAAGTATGTTTGAGTAGATACAACAAATTAGCAATTTTAGCAGATCTAGTAGAGGTATAATTTGATTTACTTAGTGAAGTTAACACTAGTAAGTGGGTAACAGTTTGAAATATCAAACATGTGTTAGAACCCAAAGACTTTTAGTTAAAACCCGAAGTACAGTGACAGTGAAAAAAAAATCAGCTAGCAGTAAGAGATCAACTACAAAAGAATAGCCTTTAAGAATTATCGAAAAGAGGTTTCCCCAAGATTTACAGTGTGAGCAGAGTTAAATAATTAAAATTATGTATGATAGTTGTGAATACATTAGTTTTCCCTTATGTACGTAATTTAGTTTTTTCTAGCAAGGAAGATTTCTCAGAAGTAAGTTGAAAGATGAGTCGTCATTGACATAAAGTGCAAATTTTTTTTTGGCAGAAGATAAGAAAGTTGTTCAGATCCCAACAAAAGAGAATGATCCGCAAGAACAAGATCCTAACCTTTGTTCTAAGGGAGAGATGTGAAAATCATAAGTAAGTTCAGTTAGAGATTTGAAACCCACATAGTTAGCATGGGGTAGAAAAACTATAAAATCATGCCTATTTATGTGTTATGAGGGTAGTGCCATCGCACGAGAACCTAAAATTTAGAGTACATGTCAAAGACTAGTTCAAAATAATACTATAAGTGTTTTCAGGAAGTGCTTAAGAAGATAATCAATTGTGGGAAGTATAGCTCATGAATGAGGTAGACAAGAGAACTAGGTTGAAAGAAGTTCACTGCTTAGCCAAGGTAGGAGTTCGACTATTGGACACCAAAGATAGTGGAGTTGTTGTCTAGAACAGGACCTGTTCCTCCTTATTAGATGAAGTAAAGGAGAAAGGGTTTGATGATCCCTACTTGTTGTAGAAAGAGGGGATTCACATGCATAATACAATGACTTTTGAACAAAGGGGAGATGATGGTACTTCGAGGTACCAGGATAGATTGTGTGTTCCAACCATAGATGGACTTAGCGAGGGAGGAAGATGTTAGAAGCCTATAATTCCAGGTATTCTATCCACCTAGGTTTCCCAAAGATGTATCATGATCTTAAGGAGATTTATTGGTGGAACGACATGAAAAAGAAAGTTGCAGACTTTGTGGCCAAGTGTTTGAATTGTCAGCAAGTGAAAGTCGAGCAGCAGAAAACCAAGTGTTTATCTCAGAACACACACATCCTTTAGTGGAGATGGTGAATATGGACCTTATAATAGGATTATCTCACTCATTTTGAAAGCATGATTTTTATGGGCGAAGGTGTAGATTGCCAATTAGTTGGTTCGAAGTTGGCGAAGCGGAGCTGTTGGGACTAGATTTGGTCAATCAGTCTATGGAGAAAGTCAAGTTGATTCAAGAGCATTTGAAGACAACTCAGAGACCCCAAAGTCCTATTCGAATATGCAGCATAGAGACCTAGAGTTTCAAGTTAATGATTGGGTGTTTCTAAAAGTTTCGCCTATGAAAGGTGTTATAAGATTTGGGAAGAAAGGAAAGCTCAATCCTAGATACATCAGCCCATATAGGATCCTATGAATGATCGGGTAAGTAGCTTATGAGTTAGAGTTTCCACCATAGTTAGCGGTTGTACACCAGTATTTCACGTGTCATGTTATACCATTCAAGTTTCCAGTATTCAAATCTCATGTCACGACATTTGTGTTTCCAGTATTCAGATCTCATGTTAGAACATTCAAGTCAGTTCAGTACTCAGATACTCATGTCAATCCAGTACTCAGATATTCATGCCAGCTTAATACTCAAATACTAATATGAGTTCAGTGATCAGACATTCACGTCAGTTCAGCGGCCAATTATTCGTTCCAGTTCAGTATTCATATGTCCACGTTAGTTCAGAATTCACGTATCCATAGCAGACAAGTATTCACGTATATATATATATATATATATATATATATATATATATATATATATATATATATATATATCATGTTATGCGTATTATTATGCCCTATAGAGCTAGTGTTATGCTCTATTAGCTGGTAGGTATTTGGAGAAATGTCGAAGGTATCTAACCTTCTCATTCAGACCTTATATTACAATCTCCTTGTCATTAAGTGTTCAGTCAGTTCAGTAGCCATTCAGTCTAGTACCTATTCAGTTCAACATCCCATCAGTTCAGTAATCGTGTATTCATTCAGTTTAGTATGCAAGTGTTAATGAAAGTTCATGTTCCCACCAGACCCATTTAAGGTCCAGAGTTAGCCGAAGATACATCCAGGACAATCATTCGAGGACGAGTGATCCTAAGGGGGAGATAATGTAACACCCCGTAAATTAGAATCAGTTGTAGATGCATTAAATGAGTATTAATGTGATGGTTATCAATTGGATATGATAATAAGTGTACGAGGCATATCATAAGTGATTTGGGTCCTCTCACGACCCCAAACCGGACCCGGTCTTGATGGCGCCTCTCGTGAATCAAGGCCAGCCGACACAAACCCCCAAACCAATTAACAGTTGTAATTATAATTAATTAAGTCATTAATAAGTGATAAATCCCAAAATAAAGCGAAATAAAACAAATGCGGAACCAAACACAGCCCGACATCGGGGTGTCACCAGTCATGATCATCTAAAATCCGTCTAAGAGTATGGAAAGGCAACATCTCCGAGCAGCTACCTAGTCCACTCAAAACAAGCCTGCTGGAAGCAAATCAGCCCTCGATAGCGTGACCCGAGACTCCTGAATATGCACACAGGGGTGCATGGAGTAATGTGAGTACGCCAACTCAGTAAGTAATAAAAGTAAAGGCATCTGAGCAATAAGAAAACACGTAAATACACAGCAAAATGCTACAACGAGGCAGTGTAAAACCAACACAATACAGAAAAACAGTAAAAGCTCATGAAAACTTCTTAGTTTAGAAAAATCTCTTTAAAACATCTTTCAGCAGTTCAAACGAGTGAATGAAAACAAGTAGAAAAGATAGAAACACAAATCAGCCCCTCGGGCAAAATACCAACAGAACCAGCCCCCCGGGCTATCTCATAATCACCCGTACCAGCCCCTCGGGCAGTAACATGGTACAACATCAACCCCTCGGGCTATATCACATCACAAACTGGGTACCCGCGCTCACTAGGAGTGTACAGACTCTGAGAGGGGCCCTTTACGGCGCAAGCGCAATATCAAGCCATCTCGTGGCGTATAACTCAGGCCCTCAGCCTCATAATCATAAATCAGTACAACACTACTGCGGCGCGCAACCCGATCCCATAATAACCTCACAACACATGCCCTCAGCCCTACTCAGTCAGAAATCTCTAAAAGCCACTCGGGCGCAGTAAAATATGATGCTCAGCCTAAAATGTCATTTAAGATGTCAAAACAGAGTAAACATGGCTGAGTTATGAAAATAATAGAATACAGCATGACTGAGTACAAATATGAAATCAAAACAGTGAGGTTTTAGCAGTAAAAATCCCCTAAGGGTCCAAACAGTTGGCACAAGGCCCAAATATGGCATTCAACCCAAAACATGATGATAGAAAACAGTTTTCAATCAAATCAGCTGATAAACACTCACGCGGGACGGACTAAGTCACAATCCCCAACGGTGCACGACCCCACGCTCGTCATCAGGCGTGTACGTCACCTCAAAATAGCACAACAATGTCAAATCCGGGGTTTCATACCCTTAGGACAGCATTTACAATCATCACTTACCTCTATCCGGTCCAATCTCTAGCCCGCGATGCCTTTGCCTCTCGTCTCGGCCTCAACTTGCGTCGAATCTGACCAAAATCAAAATCATGGCGTCAAAATATGCTAAGGGAACGAAGCCCATGCGAAAATAATCAAATTACGATACAAATCCCGAAATTAACCAAATTCGATTCCCGGGCCCACGTCTCGGAATTCGATAAAAATTACATCAATAAACTCCTTATCTTCCCACGAGTTCATACATATCAAATTTACCAAAATCCAACCACAAATGACCCCTCAAATCCCAAATTCTAGGTTTCCAATCTCAAGCACTAGTTTCTTCAATAATTTCCCACAAATTCCATCAATGAAATAACACCATAGGAACGAGTTTTATGATCAAAATTCTTACCTCAAAGAAGTTCCCTCTGATTCTCTCTTCAAAATCCCCCAAAAGCTCCAAAAATCGATTTAAAATGGTGATGAAAGTCTGAAAATCGCGAAGGAGGGCTTATATACTTTCTGGCCCAGGATTTTCGCACCTGCGGCCCTTCCTCCGCTTCTGCGATACTGCTTCTGTGGTCAAATGCACCGCATCTGCGGTTTTCACTAACGCGCTCGTTTCCGTATCTGCGATCAAGAAGCCGCACCTGCGCTACCGCCGGTGCGATCGAGCAGCCACTTCTATGGTCCCAACCCCACATGGCCAGTTCCGCATCTGCGACCATCTGGGAGCTTCTGTGGGCCCGCACATGCGGTCCCCTAGTCGCAGGTGCGGTTATGACAGCAATGGGGCATCTTCAGCTGCCAAAACCAAGCTCAAATCTTCCGTCAACCATCCGAAATCACCCCGAGGCCCCCGTGACCTCAACCAAAAGCACAAACAAGTCATATACCACTATTCAAACTTATTCCAATCTTCAAAACACCTTAAACAACATTGAATCAACCAAAACACATCGGATTCAAGCCTAAGGTTCCAAAAATCTTCCGAATTACGCTTTTGATCAAAAATTCTATCAAAACACGTCCGAATGACCTGAAATTTTGCACACACGTCCCAAATGACACAACAGACCTACTGCAACTTCTAGAATTCTATTCTGACCCCTATATCAAAATCTCACCTATCAACCGGAAAGTGCCAAAAATCCATCTTCGCCAATTCAAGCCTACGGCTACTCCGGACCTCCAAAACTCATTCCGATCACACTCCTAAGTCCCAAATCATCTCCCGAAGCTATCTGAACCATCGGAATTCACATCCGAGCCCTTTTCATATAAGTCAACATCCGGTTGACTTCTCCAATTTAAGCTTACCCAAAAGAGACTAAGTGTCTCAAACCTTACCAAAACCATTCCGGAATCGAACCGACTAACCCGATACCACATAATACGGATTAACAAAGCATAATAAAGCAGAAATGGGGAAAACAGAGCGGTAACACATGAAACGACCGGCTGGGTCGTTACAGGTCCAAGGTGAGACCTAAGTCTAAGCCAAGTTTGAAAATTACATGATAGACTAAAATTCCAAATGAGTACGCACAAGACCACACTTTGGATGAGCATATATATATATATATATATATATATATATATATATATATATATATATATATATATATTAAGGTGTTATGTGATGCAAAACCTATCAAATGAAAGATCTTCAAGTCTAGTTTCTAACGCTTCAAACCGTTCGTCATTTGGACATTCCTACGAGAAGTTATGATCAAATTACCAAAATCGGACCACCTAGTTATTTTGGCGGATAGCGAAGCAAGACTCGCTTCGGGATCCTGCCTTCCCTTGAAGGTGCTGGACAGCAAAGTGAGGCTCACTTCGCCAGACCGGGCGCGCCCCAGCTAAGGCCTTTTAAAGCATATTCAGGGGTTCACTTCCCCCATTTTCTTTTGGATGAAATTTAGGGTTTTCCTCCGCTATCTCAAGACCTCCAACTCTTCCCATCTTCAAGGTAAGCAATTCCCATTATCTTGGTGTGAATTCTATCATTTCTACACTAGTATTGATGAAATCTACACATAAAGTACTTAGATATTCATTAGATTTCTTCAAGAACTCAAAGGAGGATTTTTCAAGATTTCTTCTAAAAAGGTAATCCTACACCCTTAGACTTACATGTATGGATTTATTAAGGGAATATGAGTATGAACAAGTATTGGAATTCTTGGTATGGTGATTGGAAGCCATAAGTTCCCAATTTAAGTACATAACTATCGTAGAGGTTGAAAGATGATTATTTAATGGAACTTTGTTGGTTGGGTGTAGATGTATGGTCATATATGTGATGTTGGAATTATAAATTGGTTAATCATGATGGTGGGATAAATTGTTGATGAATGGTGGTAGTTGGATGAACTAATTATATGGTGATGAGATGTAGAGATTTATGCCTACAAGGTGTTTGATAATATGCCTAAATGGCTTAAGTTATGAAATTTGTTACTAATATTAGTTCCATTGGATGTTGCTATTGTAGATTGAAGGTTCTTAGTGTTGTTGATCATTGTAGTATCACTAAGGGGTGGAATTGAGGTATGTGAGGCTAACTGTCTTTACGTTTGGGAATGTTTATGATTCTCCTTACGTCCCATCCAATATGGCTATTACGAGTTTCCTCATAAAGTAATTATGTCTTAGTTCCATGAATTATTGCAGAACTTCTATTCTCTAGCTTCATAACTTATTCATGACTTTCATTCTGAACATTGTGAGCTTTGTACAAATTCAATATAGACTTGGGTTTGATGCCCCGGGTCTCAGTATTGATTACTCAGTATGTCATAAATATCGAAGTTTCAGTGTTCATAATCAGTTCAAGAATTCATGTCTTAGTGTAGTCATATCCAGTATTCCAGGATTATGTAACTCAGTGTGATTCAATATTTCTGTATCATGTATCATAATCAGTTTATGCTTTATGCATTTTTGGTACTGAGGCCGCAGTTATGTATACGTATACTTGGGCCTGAGGCCGCAGTTTGTGCACGGATATATTGGGCCTGAGGCTGCAGTTTAATATACGGATAAACAGGTTGTTCAACATTTAGAAAAGGGAGTATTCATATCCTTACTTCGATTGTTCAATTCAGTTATCAGTTATCAGTTATCATTTCAATTATCAGCTATCAGTTATCATTTCAGTTTGAGTTTCAATAGTTATCATTATTTCAGTTATCAATTATCAGTTCTCAGTTATCAGTTCAGTATTAGTTTCAGCATTTATAGTTCTTTCTTTCAGTTGCTTCATGTACCTGTGCAATACAAATGTAATAACGTCCCTTTTGCCCGGGGCTTGCATCTCATGATGCAGGTAATGATTTACAGATTGATGATTCAGAGCGCTAGGATTCTCGTACCAGCTATTTGGTGATCCCCAATTCTTTCAGGGCATTATAATGACCTTACAGTCTTCAGTATTTTCTGACAGTCAGTGTTTTCAGTACTTCATTAGAGGCTTCATAGACTAGAGTAACAGTTAGATAGAGTCACAAGCTTTTTATGTTAAGCAATGTTGGCTACAGACATGTTTCAGACTTGTATTACTGTTTCCCACTTTGATTTTTATCATTCAGACTTTCAGTATATCAGTATGTGTTAGTTTATCTTCCGCATTTAGTATGTTATGATATCACATGTTGATTCAGCCAGCCAGTTGGTTCGCTCGGTCACATGTAGTCAGGTACCGAGTGCCGTGTTACGTCCAGGCCCAGGTTCGGGGTGTGAGAAAGCTTGGTATCAGAACTCTAGGTTCAGGAGTCCTAGGGAGTCTATGAAGCCGTGTCTAGTGGAGTTTCCTTTATATGTGTATGCCGGCCACTCATATAATGGTTAATTACCAAGACATCCAGGATTATCTCATTTCATTCTACTCTCTACCGTGCCATGAAACTTAGAGCATTAGGTAATCTTCTCTTACTATCGAATTTCGTACGTATCCAATGCCCAAGCGACAGGAAAGAAAAGTCTAAGGTTCTAGAAAGGATGATTTGCCTATTGTGGTATTACTATGGAGTACATGTTGGTAACAAATGAGATTTTAGAGGATGTAGAAAGTGGGATTCAATGGATAGTAGTACAGATTAGAACATAACCTTATCAGAAAGTATACAAGCAGTCATTATGTTTTATGGTTATCAGTTTAACTCAGTTACTAGTTATACAGTCTTTCAGTTAGCAGGTTTATGGCAATTCAGTATGCCAATTATTTGTTATTCAGTTACCAGATCTCCAATTTTCAGTGTATCCAACTTCTGCTGACTTGGGAGTATACGGTGATGCCTACGGGTGCTAAAAGAAAATGTAAGAACAGTGATTATAGAGAAATTGTCATATGTTTTAGGTCTGAATTAAGACCAAGACTCGCCGGATTGTGTAGAAAGTGAGTTATAAGATGATTGTATCTCTGGAGGACATGTTTGTGTATGGTAGTGTATCCGTATGTGTTTTACCTCACAGAACAATTTCATTTTTAATTCTTAGCAATTGATCCACAAGTTGGATGTTGATAATTTAGATGTCAGATCCTATAGTGTAGCAGGTTATGAATTTGACCGCAAATGGCCTTGAATTGGTCGTTATTGTTTTGGACAAAAAAAAAGAGACTAAGGGCAAAATTCCTAGCTAAATGTTTGATATTATCAGAGACGTATTTTTTCATACGACTCATGCATATGACTAAGAAGACATGATGTATGTATTGAGAATCAACGGCAACCGATATTGAATTTCAGGAAATGATTTTAAGTTGTTCATATTTATTCATACTAGAACTAGAAAGTACCGCCTTAGTAAGTTACTATAAGAAGTAGGTATTATTGTGAGATAAAGGATATGAAAATTCCCCTTAAGTTATGTGACTAAGTGTTTACCCTAAATGTTTATAATTTGATAAGATTTTGAAGTATATAGAAAGTTAGGGGTTAGATATCCCAATTTTATTTAAAACAGATGATGTTTCCCTAAGTGTGATCCATGTGCATAGTTAAAAAAGAATGATAGTGTACGGCAAAAGGATATGGTATGATGATTTGGGAAGTTAGGATAAACGTTATGCTTCACTTTAGTTATTCAAAGTAGAGCGAGAAAATATGATTCTAGCAGGTGGTTAGTGAAAGGATAGTAAGTATGTTTTGAGTAGATAGAACAAATTAGCAATTTTAGCAGATCTAGTAGAGGTATAATTTGATTTACTTAGTGAAGTTAACACTAGTGAGTGGGTAACAGTTTGAAAAATCGAACATGTGTTAGAACCCAAAGAGTTTAAATTAAAACCCGAAGTAAGTGACAGTGGAAAAAAAATCAGCTAGCAGTAAGAGATCAATTATAAAAGAGTAGCCTTTTAAAATTATCGAAAAGAGGTTTCCCCAAGATTTACAGTGTGAGAAGAGTTAAATCATTAAAATTGTGTATGATAGTTGTGAATACATTAGCTTTTCCTTATGTAAGTAATTTAGTTTTTCCTAGTAAGGAAGATTTCTTAGAAGTAAGTTGAAAGATAAGTCGTCATTGACATAAAGTGCAAAAAAAAAAGATTTTTTTTTTGCAGAAGATATGAAAGTTGTTCAGATCCCAACAAAAGAAAATGATCCGCAAGTACAAGATCCTAACCTTTGTTCTAAGGGAGAGATGTGAAAATCATCAGTAAGTCCAGTTTAGAGATTAGAAACCCACATAGTTAGCATGGGGCATAAAAACTATAAAATCATGCCTACTTATGTGTTATGAGGGTAGTGCCATCGCACGAGACCCTAAAATTTTAGAGTACATGTCAAAGACTAGTTCAAAATAATACTATAAGTGTTTTCAGGAAGTGCTTAAGAAGATAATCAAGTGTGGGAAGTATAGCTCATGAATGAGGTAGACAAGAGAACTATGTTGAAAGAAGTTCACTGCTTAGCCAAGGTAGGAGTTCGACTTTCGGACACCAAAGATAGTGTTATACCCCACGTTTTCATACGTGAGAGTATGTCGTAAGCCATTGATGTAAGCTCGAAAATGAGATAATATTTGGAAGCAAATAAAGTAAGTTAATAATATTACCTTGGAGGTTACAAATATTTAAGATCATGAATAACGAGTACCAAGAGGGTTGGAAAGCTTAGAAGCTAAACCAATTGAAGAGAATAAGTTTCGTCGAAAGTCGACAAGTTTGGAATGTTATAACATGTACTTTGGGGTGAGACTAGAGTTCTTAACATGATAAGGAGGTTATTATATGAGTTAATTTAGTCGTATGATAGTCATTTGCTACGTTTTCAAGGCAAGCAAGTTGTGGAACAAGAGTTGGCAAAGGTCATCACAAGTTACATTCATAATTTGGCTGAAAATTAGGTCAAATGTAGATGAGCATTTCTCCAAATATACTTGGAATTATGGGGTTCTCTACCTACCAAATTGAAGATCTACGAGTATAGTTTCTAACTCATTAAAATGTTTGTCAATACGACATAGGAGTAGAGAGATATTCACGTTTTTGCGAGACCGCGCAAGCAACTCTCAATGGGACCCACTTAGGCGGTGGTCGACCTACTTCACTTTATAAACGATTTGGACGCCTATTTTTAACTCATTTTCAACTCAACTTCGTCTCCAAACTTCTACTAACCCTTCTAAACAGATACCACAAGGGTTTAAAGTGATTCCAAAGTGATTATACCATATTTCAACATCAAAACTTAGTTCTAGTGAAGAACAACACCTCTTTGAGGTTGTGTTGTCATTGAGGATTTTTGTAGGCTGTGTTTTGCTGAAATTCTAAGTTGTTGCTACTGGCTAAGGTGAGTATAACAGCCTACAAATTGTGCTTAAGCTTTCTTGTATGTTGGTTAAGTTGTTAGGATGATAAACTACAAGATAGTACTTGGATTAGCTTAAGTCACGTCTATGGTGTTGTATTGCTATTGAGGGTTGTTGTGAGCTGAATATAACTTGGATTTCGACTTGAAGTTACTTTAAGAGGTGTGTGTATTGTGTTATTATATGTGCTTAAGGTTATCTTGATGTTGATTAAGTTAAATGGATGGAGTAGACATGAACTAGTGAATAAAGTTACTAATTGAAGGTAGTTGGAGTTGAGGATTGTTTCCTTTGTTATAAATATATGTTATAAGGATGGAATCATTGATGAATGACTTCATTATAATGTTAATGGTACTGCTAAATTAATGTAAGAAGTCTATAAGGGGTGATATGGGTTATACGGATTCCAATCGGAGCTTGCCGCTCGTCGTGAAGTAGTTGTGACTTGTTGTTGTTATATGGTGTCTTGTTATTGATATTTATAGGTTGCTGGACTTCCCTGGCTGTTTGTTGTTGGTATATGGTATTGGAGGAGGCCCTTGTTACAAGGGAGATGCTGCACGAATTTACGTAGACGAGCTACTAGCTTAAGTTACAGACTTAGCCTTTGCTCAACACTGATTTTGAATCTCCTTATGCTATGATAGATCGAGTTGACTTGTTTGAAGAGTTGCTTGGAAGGTATTAAGGACTCAACATGTTTAAGGTATGTTAAGGCACTTCCTTCTTTCTTTTGGCATGATCTAAAGTGAAATGAATACGCTATTTCATAACGGATCTACTCCTAGCAACTAAGGTTGTCCATGTTGTTATTTCCTTATAAAATTATTCTAAGCAAGTGTGTATGATCCTTGAATCCTACTGAGGTTCATATTGAGGGTATGGATGTCCATAATGTTAATCGAAGGTGCGACGACCTTAAGTCACTCCGAAAGGTTTAGAACGTGATTCCATGAGTCTAGCATGCATTATATATTGTATCTATTTTACTCTACCGAGCCGCGCCATAGTCGGCCGAGTATGGCACCTATTGTGCAACCACCGATCAGTTGGGTTTATCGAGCTGCACGTGGCCGGGTACGATTCTACCGAGGCTTATGATGGCCGGGTACGTTTTTACCAAGTCCTCTTTGAGGCCGGGTACGATATGATGATGATGATGCCCACAGAGGCGAATGTTTTAAAAGTATACATTTCATATCAGTAGCCCCCAGAGGCATTCAGATGTTACAGGTCGTATCTCTTTTTATCTCTCTTTACATTACTGTTCTTGTGTATGCTTTCCTGCCTTACATACTCGGTACTTTATTCGTACTGACGTCCCTTTTGCCTGGGGACGCTGCGTTTCATGCCCGCAGGTCCCGATAGACAAGTTGACATTCCACCTAGTAGGCTATCAGCTCAGCGGAAGGTGTTGGTGCACTCCACTTGCTCCGGAGTTGGCTATTTGGTCAGTATGATTTGGACATGTATTGATTAGTATGGCGGGGCTCTAACCTGACCTTTATGATGTGTATGTACTCTTAGAGGCTTGTAGACAGATGTCATGTATATGAAAGATTGTATGGCCTTGTTGGCCTATGTTCAGTATACGAGTGTTCATTTTGGTCTTGTAGGATCGTATGTCACATGTATACGTTTGTATTACATGTTGGGTCGTCCTATGTCAAGTATTCCCTTATGTTTTATTCTAGTTATATCATGACGGCCCTTCTGGCCCATTTACCCATGATAGTATGATAAGAAAGATACGTTACATTGGTACTCGGTTGAATAAAGTACCGGGTGCCTATCGCGGACCTCCGATTTGGGTCGTGACAAAAGTGGTATCATAGCAGTTCTGTCCTAGGGAGTCTACAAGCCGTGTCTAGTAGAGTCTTGTTTATGGGTGTGTTGTGCACCACACTTATAAGCAGGAGGCTACAGGTCATTTAGGTCTGTCACTCTTTCTTCTTACTCTAGATCGTGTGGTAGAGCTCAATTTTAAGAATTCAAACTCCTAAATTCTATTTTGTTCGTAATACAATGATACCTACATCCACAAAGACAGTTGGTAAGAGATTGAATGTGGCTCTGGAAGAGCTGAGTTAGAGGAACTCGATTTTTCATCATGCTTATGATGAGTAAATGTAAGGTCTTCAGTAGATTATGTATGTACTAAGATGTGTAAGCTTCTTGCTAAGTATTCCTAAGGCATGAATATCAATCCACCCATATGGTTTAAAAAGCAATGAGAGAATTAGAAGGTAGATACAAGTTTTTACAATTAAAAGAAGCAAGGTGGCGAAGGGTACGAGGTAACCAGTTAGTGAAGATTATCAGTTTTTTTTACAATTCAGGCAGAGAAATATATGTATTCTGTGTTACCTTCAACAGTAACAGAGGTATGTACAATTGACCACGCCTATCTTAGTTATGCCATATGGGAGCTAACAAATATAGTTTAAGAGAAGGATAGGTGATCAGGATCCATAGGGTTAGAGTAACCCAAAAATTATGGATGGATTGTTATCATTATCTAACATTTCCGAAGGATAGTGCAAAACATGGTAAATGTTCTCCTTGTGAGACACACATATGTTCAACTCTAGAATAGTACAGTCAGATAAGAATACTAGAATGTTCAAAAATTTTAGAAGATAGGCAGTGGAATCCTTGAAGGGATAAATATTTACCTTAGTATGATTCTCGTCCCTAGTAAAAAATGAAGAAGGAGAGAGTATGTTAAGCGTCCCGAAGAGCTAGTGAGATGAAGCAAGGGGAGCTAAAAGTGGAAGAATGTTTTGTTGAAGTTTTTAGAATAAAGTGATAGACAGAAATATTAGCTGGAGAATAAGAAGAGAGTAAATGAAATATTATGAGTAAGATGTAATAAATAGGTGATAACGGTAAATCAAAATATGACATGATAGAGTGTATAGTCAAGTGATGAAAAAGATAAGAGGTGACATGCCTTGAGAAAATAAAACAGTATAAGCCATAAAGGCATACCTTCACTTCGAGAAATGAGTTGGTGACTCCAACATGATTACTAGAAAGCTAAGTAAGACCCCCGAGTAATAGAAATCAACATAGGCTAGTAAACAAAAAAAATCGAACATGATAGGGACCAGAGGATTTGATAATAGTCAACATCGCAAGATCGTCAGAGACCATGTTCTAACAAAAATAGAATGGACAACGGAAGAATAACCTTTAAAGGTCATTCAGGAAGCACTTCCCTAAAGTAAGCAATGTGAGCAAAGTTATTCTTAAGGGACTAAGTGTGCCAGTTACATTAGGTGTCACCCTCGCGCGTAAGGAATTCAGTTATCCCTAGTATAGAAGGGTTACCTCAAGGCGAGTAAGAGTCAGTAAAGACGTGAAAAGAAGCCAAAGATGAAGAGGTAAACCATATATAGGTAAATCTTCATAGCATTAAATGCTAGTACTCCCCTAAAGGGGGGAAAGATGGTGTCATATGGTAGTAAGTCGGAGTTATGTAGTTCAAGTAAATATGGAATAGTAAAGAAAGAATGCGGTAAAGAGGCGAAAAGAATGAGATTACATTTATTCAAACCCTACAGATATGTTACGACTCCAAAACATTACGCAAGCACGTCGCCGGGGAGAGGCAGTAAGGGTTCCCACACAAGATGTTACTGACCAATAAGTGTGAATGAACACTTGATACATAAGGAGCCAGTAAGAGCGGTAAGTTAAGACAAAGAAAATAACTCAAGAGAGATTACGCGGAATATAGATATGAGAATGGACCATCGAGTAGTTAGTAGTTGATTCGGGAAGAGCCTAGTTATGGCTAGACAAGAGGATACAGATAAATCATGCAGATTGTGCAAGGTAAACGTAGTGAACTCCTATATAGTGAATTCGGTCTCGCAGATATAATGACATCGTGATCCTTGATAAATATTTGGATATGATTTGAGGTAGTTAAAAGTACCGTATAATTGTTACGGAAATAAAAGAAAGTGCCCTCAGGGAGATAGCAAAAATTTCAGGTTCAGAAGCAACTCTACGAGCACAAGAGCGCGGAGGCAGGTAACTAAGGATAATTATAGGCAAGTGAGTACATCAAAAATTCCTTCGGGTATACCACGTAATCAACTTGCAGCTTTATAGGAGTCAGAGGATCTTCCTTAAGTACTACAGCGAAAGACTAGCTGAGGAAAAAGAAGAAGAAGAAGGATTCAACCTAAGCGTAGTAACTTGAAAAAGAAATGGTCTTGTAACAATAGTCTCACTACAACATTATATACACTCCATAAGAAAGTGGTACTTATTGTGGCTAATGAATGTGAAGTAAAAATCAAAAGCTGATATTTGAGATCATATGAGTTACAGGATATTTCGGTATTCGCGGGCACTAAGATAAGCCAAGCATTCATGCAGCAAGTAGTAGAACGACCAGAAAAAGTTATTGCCTGTGTTTAAAGGCAACTGAGAAGGCATGAAAGAAAATCTATGGTGCTAGTAAGTTAAAGGAAGGTTGCGAATAGTATAAATAGATATATGTAGGTCGCAAGCTAAATTATCGTAGAGTGACAAGGTTTTAAGTAGATAGGAGTAACGATAAGAAAAGACAAGTGAGAAGGTGACAAGAATAGGTGAGTCCTTGGGATTAAACCCATCACAAGAGAGCTGATAGCTTCCGTAACTTATTGAAAGCTCGGTACAGCCTGAATGAACTCAGAGGAGTCTAAGACTAGGTGCATTTAGAAGAGATGGAATGCTGCACTGGTAGTAGAATAAGGGTGTAATTGTGATAAATGATAAGAGAATAACGTTTAGGCCTTTGATTGAGTAATGATTTAAAGAGAATGGATTTCATGAATTGCACAGGATTAGAATACCCCCATAAGATGAATCATGTTGGGATACTATGAAATATGGTCATTGCAGTGTAGTATCTTCCCTAAGTGGATTAAGCAAATCACTTAAGATGTTCCCCGATGAGACGTGAGCCCCAATGACAATGTATTATGTAAGAGGTTTCAAGTTATGAGTGGTAGATTAAGATCAACATTAAGACTGGATCAACAATGGATGAATAACAAGTTAAAAAGTATGAGAGGAGATTAGGTTGTCATTCTTAAGATGAACAATAATGAGGAAGCATTAAAAGACTTAAATTTATACATATAGGATAAGCAGCAAGAGAATAACCTGGAGTTGGGTAACAGACCTCGATAATAATAAAACAAAAGTAAGAGTTATGGTATAGTTTGACCTGCCTAGATGCAACAATGCAATAAGGATGGATATCTGAGGCTATGAAACAAGATATATCAATAGTCGTAAGTTCAATAAAGTACCAAGCGAAGAACTTCAGTACACCTATAGATGCTTAGAGGGATAGCTTGTTATAGTTCTGTATATGTTCATAAAGTGAGGCTTAGAGATTGGCTAAAAGATGGAGGAAAAAGGGGAGAAGAGTCGCTAGGCGCTCATACAAGGACACAGTCGTACATACTGCATGACATAAGGTAGCAACAGTTACAAGATTGGAAGAAATCCGACCACATGTCATGGCGTGAGAAAGATGCCTAAAAGGGGGAATACCTTGGCGTTTGGAGTTATCCACAAAACAGTTGTCTAGATGGCAAGATGAGCATTATAGTATTCGTAAGAGCTATAGTTTATGAAACTGATAAGCGCATCAGTCAACATTCGAGGACGAATGTTCCAAAGGGGGGAATGGTGTTATACCCCACGTTTTCATACGTGAGAGTACGTCGTAAGCCATTGATGTAAGCTCGAAAATGAGATTATATTTGGAAGCAAATAAAGCAAGTTAATAATATTACCTTGGAGGTTACAAATATTTAAGATCATGAATAACGAGTACCAAGAGGGTTGGAAAGCTTAGAAGCTAAACCAATTGAAGAAAATAAGTTTCGTCGAAAGTTGACAAGTTTGGAAGGTTATAACATATACTTTAGGGTGATACTAGAGTTCTTAACATGATAAGGAGGTTATTCTATGAGTTACTTTAGTCGTATGATAGTCATTTGCTACGTTTTGAAGGCAAGCAAGTTGTGGAACAAGAGTTGGCAAAGGTCATCACAAATTACATTCATAATTTTGCTGAAAGTTAGGTCAAATGTAGATGAGCATTTCTCCAAATATACTTGGAATTATGGGGTGATCTACCTACCAAATTGAATATCTACGAGTCTAGTTTCTAACTCATTAAAATGTTTGTCAATACAACATAGGAGTAGAGAGATATTCACGTTTTTGCGAGACCGCGCAAGCAGCTCTCAATGGGACCCACTTAGGCGGTGGTCGACCTACTTCACTTTATAAACGATTTGGACGCCTATTTTTAACTCATTTTCAACTCAACTTCGTCTCCAAACTTCTACTAACCCTTCTAAACAGATACCACAAGGGTTTAAAGTGATTCCAAAGTGATTACACCATATTTCAAATCAAAACTTAGTTCTAGTGAAGAACAACACCTCTTTGAGGTTGTGTTGTCATTGAGGATTTTTGTAGGCTGTGTTTTGCTGAAATTCTAAGTTGTTGCTACTGGCTAAGGTGAGTATAACAGCCTACAAATTGTGCTTAAGCTTTCTTGTATGTTGGTTAAGTTGTTAGGATGATAAACTACAAGATAGTACTTGGATTAGCTTAAGTCACGTCTATGGTGTTGTATTGCTATTGAGGGTTGTTGTGAGCTGAATATAACTTGGATTTCGACTTGAAGTTACTTTAAGAGGTGTGTGTATTGTGTTATTGTATGTGCTTAAGGTTATCTTGATGTTGATTAAGTTAAATGGATGGAGTAGACATGAACTAGTGAATAAAGCTACTAATTGAAGATAGTTGGAGTTGAGGATTGTTTCCTTTGTTATAAATATATGTTATAAGGATGGAATCATTGATGAATGACTTCATTATAATGTTAATGATACTGCTAAATTAATGTAAGAAGTCTATAAGGGGTGATATGGGTTATACGGATTCCAATCGGAGCTTGCCGCTCGTCGTGAAGTAGTTGTGACTTGTTGTTGTTATATGGTGTCTTGTTATTGATATTTATAGGTTGCTGGACTTCCCTGGCTGTTGTTGTTGGTATATGGTATTGGAGGAGGCCCTTGTTACAAGGGAGATGCTGCCCGAATTTACGTAGACGAGCTACTAGCTTAAGTTACAGACTTAGCCTTTGCTCAACACTGATTTTGAATCTCCTTATGCTATGATAGATCGAGTTGACTTGTTTGAAGAGTTGCTTGGAAGGTATTAAGGACTCAACATGTTTAAGGTATGTTAAGGCACTTCCTTCTTTCTTTTGGCATGATCTAAAGTGAAATGAATACGCTATTTCATAACGGATCTACTCCTAGCAACTAAGGTTGTCCATGTTGTTATTTCCTTATAAAATTATTCTAAGCAAGTGTGTATGATCCTTGAATCCTACTGAGGTTCATATTGAGGGTATGGATGTCCATAATGTTAATCGAAGGTGCGACGACCTTAAGTCACTCCGAAAGGTTTAGAACGTGATTCCATGAGTCTAGCATGCATTATATATTGTATCTATTTTACTCTACCGAGCCGCACCATAGTCGGCCGAGTATGGCACCTATTGTGCAACCACTGATCAGTTGGGTTTATCGAGCTGCACGTGGCCGGGTACGATTCTACCGAGGCTTATGATGGCCGAGTACGTTTTTACCAAGTCCTCTTTGAGGCCGGGTACGATATGATGATGATGATGCCCATAGAGGCGAATGTTTTAAAAGTTTATGTATATATATGTATTATACATTTCATATCAGTATCCCCCAGAGGCATTCAGAAGTTGCAGGTTGTATCTCTTTTATCTCTCTTTACATTACTGTTCTTGTTTATGCTTTCCTGCCTTACATGCTCGGTACTTTATTCGTACTATCATCCCTTTTGCCTGGGGATGCTGCGTTTCATGCCCACAGGTCCCGATAGACAGGTTGACATTCCTCCTAGTAGGCTATCAGCTCAGCGGAAGGTGTTGGTGCACTCCACTTGCTCCGGAGTTGCCTATTTGGTCAGTATGATTTGGACATGTATTGATTAGTATGGCGGGGCTCTGTCCCGACCTCTATGATGTGTATGTACACTTAGAGGCTTGTAGACAGATGTCATGTATATGAAAGATTGTATGGCCTTGTCAGCCTATGTTCAGTGTACGAGTGTTCATTTTGGTCTTATAGGATCGTATGTCACATGTATAAGTTTGTATTACATGTTGGGTCATCCTATGTCAAGTATTCCCTTATGTTTTATTCTGGTTATATCATGACGGCCCTTCCGGCCCATTTACCCATGATGGTATGATAAGAAAGATACGTTACGTTGGTACTCGGTTGAATAAAGTACCGGGTGCCTATCGCGGCCCTCCGATTTGGGTCGTGACAGATAGTGGAGTTGTTGTCTAGAACATGACCTGTTCCTCCTTAGTAGATGAAGTAAAGGAGAAACGGTTTGATGATCCTTACTTGTTGTAGAAAGAGGGGATTCACATGTATAAGATGATGACTTTTGAACAAGGGGGAGATGATGGTACTTCGAGGTACCAGGATAGATTGTGTGTTCCAACCATAGATGGACTTAACGAGGGAGGAAGATGTTAGAAGCCCATAATTCCAGCTACTCTATCCACCTAGGTTTCCCAAAGATGTATCATGATCTTAAGGAGATTTATTGGTGGAACGACATGAAAAAGAAAGTTTCCGACTTTGTGGCCAAGTGTTTGAATTGTCAGCAAGTGAAAGTCGAGCAGCAGAAAACCAAGTGTTTATCTCAGAACACACACATACTTTAGTGGAGATGGTGAATATGGACCTTATAATAGGATTATCTCGCTCATTTTGAAAGCATGATTTTTATGGGCTCGGGTGTAGATTGCCAATTAGTTGGTTCGAAGTTGGCGAAGCGGAGCTGTTGGGACTAGATTTGGTCAATCAGTCTATGGAGAAAGTCAAGTTGATTCAAGAGCATTTGAAGACAACTCAGAGTCGCCAAAGTCCTATTCGAATATGCAACATAGAGACCTAGAGTTTCAAGTTAATGATTGGGTGTTTCTAAAAGTTTCGCCTATGAAAGGTGTTATAAGATTTGGGAAGAAAGGAAAGCTCAATCCCAGATACATCGGCCCATATAGGATCCTATGAAGGATCGGGTAAATAGCTTATGAGTTAGAATTTCCACCATAGTTAGCGGTTGTACGCCAGTATTTCACGTGTCATGTTATAACATTCAAGTTTCCAGTATTCAAATCTCATGTCACGACATTTGTGTTTCCAGTATTCAGATCTCATGTTAGAACATTCAAGTCAGTTCAGTACTCAGATACTCATGCCAGTCCAGTACTAAGATATTCATGCCAGCTTAATACTCAGATATTAATATGAGTTCAGTGATCAAATATTCACGTCAGTTCAGCAGTCAATTATTCGTGCCAGTTCAGTATTCATATGTCCACGTTAGTTCAGAATTCACGTATCCATAACAGACAAGTATTCATGTATGTATATATATATATATATATATATATATATATATATATATATATATATATATATATATATATATATATATATATATTGGAATTCTTGGTATGGTGATTGGAAGCCATAATTCCCAATTTAAGTACATAACTATTGTAGAGATTGAAAGATGATTATTTAATGGAACTTTGTTGGTTGGGTGCGGATGGATGGTAATATATATGCTGTTGGAAGTTATAAATTGGTTAATCATGATGGTGGGATATATTGTTGATGAATGGTGGTAGTTAGATGAACTAATCATATGATGATGAGATGTTGAGATTTATGCTTACAAGGTGTTTGATAATATGCCTAAATGGCTTAAGTTAAGGAATTTGTTACTAATATTGGTTCCACTGGATGTTGCTATTGTAGATTGAAGGTTCTTAGTGTTGTGGATCATTGTAGTATCAATAAGGGGCGAAATTGAGGTATGTGAGGCTAACTCTCTTTACGTTTGGGAATGTTTATGATTCTCCCTACGTCCCATCCATTATGACTGTTACGAGTTTCCTCATAAAGTAATTATGTCTTAGTTCCATGAATTGTTGCAGAACTTCTATTCTCTAGCTTCATAACTCGTTCATGACTTTCATTTTGAACATTGTGAGCTTAATGCGTATTCAATATAGACTTGGGTTTGATGCCCGTGTCTTAGTATTGATTACTCAGTATGTCATAAACAATCGAAGTTTCATTGTTCAAAATCAGTTCAAGAATTCATGTCTCAGTCTAGTCATATCCAGTATTCCAGGATTATGTAACTCAGTGTGATTCAGTATTTCAGTATCATGTATTGTAGTATCATTCTCAGTTCTTGATTTTAAATCCCTAAATGTTGAACACCTGTATTTGGTCCTGAGGCCGTAGTTTATGCTTTATGCATGTTTGGGCCTGAGGCCGCAGTTTATGCTTTATGCATTTTTGGGCCTGAGGCTGCAGTTATGTATACGTATACTTGGCCCGAGGCAACAGTTTGTGCACAGATATATTGGGCCTGAGGCCGCAGTTTAATATATAGATTAATAGGTTGTTCATCAATCAGAAGAGGGAATATTCATAGCCTTACTTCCTTTGTTCAATTCAATTATCAGTTATCATAAGTTATCTGTTATCATTTCAGTTATCCGCTATAAGTTATCATTTCAGTTTCAATAGTTATTATTATTTCAGTTATCAATTATCAATTCTCAGTTATCAGCTCCGTATTAGTTTCAGCATTTATAGTTCTTTCTTTTAGTTGCTTTACATACTAGTGCAATTCAAATGTACTGACGTCCCTTTTGCCCGGGGCCTGCATCTCACGATGCAGGTAATTATTTACAAATTGATGATTCAGAGTGCTAGTATTCTTGTACCAGCTATTTGGATCCCCAATTCTTTCAAGGCATTATCATTATCTTACAGTCTTCAGTATTTTCTGACAGTCAGTGTTTTCAGTACTTCATTAGAGGCTTCATAGACTAGAGTAATAGTTAGACAAAGTCACAAGCTTTTTATGTTAAGCAATGTTAGCTACAAACATGTTTCAGACTTGTATTAGTGTTTCCACACTTTGATTTTTATCGTTCTGACTTTCAGTATATCAACATGCGCTAGTTTATGTTCCGCATTTAGTATGTTATGATATCACATGTTGATTCAGCCAGCCATTTGGTTCGCTCGGTCATATGTAGTCAGGAACCGAGTGTCGTGTTACGTCTAGGCCCAGGTTCGGGGAGTGACAATGGCGAATCCCAGACCATGTCAAACTTATCCCTGCTGGTAACGACATGGTGCAGATACATCGCCCACGGTACTGCGCATTCTTTGTGTATCCGTTTGTCGTCGGCTATATGCTTCCTCTTACTTCCTTTGCGGACGACTTCTGCTGTTATTATGGTGGGTGCCCGGCTCAACTCTCCATGTACATCTACAAGCTTTCCTTATGCTTATCAAGTACGCGGAGCTAGCCAACCGCGGGATTTCTCTTCATCATCTGCTTTGCCTTTTCGCCCCAAGTTTTCACAGGGGTACGATGATACACCTTCACCATCGTGGGACCAAGGGAGTGGTGGTGAAGATGGATGATAAAACTAATCACCGCTTTTGGGTCAATTTCTTCTACGTGAAGACGGAGCATGTGGTGTTGAACCCTAACGGGTTCCCCGAGGAGTGGAACTTTGCTCGTAAGTGTTTCTCCCAAATGGCTGTTTGTTGTTTCTTTTCGGTGATCTGATCGTTCTCCCTCTTCTCTTTTTTTTATGTAGCCGAGAAGGATCCTCCTTCGCTAGTCACCGACATTCGTGACTAGGTAAGCCAAATTTTTCCTCACACGGTGGGATCCGTGAGTGGTCGCAGTTTAATGAGAGGTTTGGGCGCAAACCTTCGGCCGGTGAGTCATTTCACTTCGATCTTAGTAGTTTTGACCTTTGTAACGTCTTTTCTCTCCTTTTATTTTTTACTTGTCTTTCTTTGCTAGTAGGTCGGAGGTCTTCGAGGAGGGCAAGGGCTCCTACTCCTTCTTTTCGCCAGTCAGGTGTTTCGAGTGGGTCTCTACTCACTGCGACTGCAGGCGAGTCGGTTCAGACCGTTGTTCCTTCTCGGACCCCGGCCTCACATAAACCTAGCCGTCATGCTGCTGTCCCACTGTCTGAGATTCCGTCTTCTTCATTGTTTTATTTGGTGGATGAGTCATCGCAGGGCGAGGAGGAAGAGGCTCCGCTGAAAAGACGAAGAATAGAGGATGACAACGAAGCGATCGAGAATGAGGGGTCTGCGGGGGGTGATCACAGGTTGACCACGGTCAAACCGGGAGGCGATTTGGCTTTGGATGTAGAGATCGTGCCCCCTGTCAAATGTGGAGATCGCTTCTGTGGAAGGAGGGGAGTTGTCAGAGGCAACTACGTGCGTTTTGAGGAGTGATCCCTCAATGCAGAGCGGGCTGACGTTCTCTCCTCAGCTGAGGAGAGGGCGAAAGGAGTTGTCGTAGATGATTACGAATCCGGCTCCAATGTCGACCCCGAGGAAGAGAGAATATTTGACGAAGGGTTTACCCGAGTTTAGGTGAGAACAGATGAATCTTCTCGTTCTATTATCATCTTTTTTGACTGTGATTTGTTGGATGACACGGCGAGCTTGGTCCCATCTTTGACCCCTCTTTGCTCTGCTGCCGAGAATAGGACTCTACAAGCGCTTAAAGATTCCGATTTGTCACTAGGCACATCTGGGATGGATCTGAGGGTGAGTTTTCTTCCTTGTTATTTTTGTAGTTTTTGCCCTTCTCCCCTTTCTGTCTTTACTAACTTTTTGGCTCTTTCTTTCTTTTATCTTTTCCTTCTTTTTTTAGACTCTCATTTTGGAGATCAAGAGCGCCCGCCGAGAAGAGAAGCGGAAGATTGCATTCCAGAAAATGGTTTCGAAGTACTGCAGGTACCGTGGCAAGTATCGTGAGATGCGTGCATGGTTCAAAGCGGGCGGTAACCTCCAGTCCCTTAGAGATTGGATCAGAAGGAAGAGGAGTTTATGCGGGTCATTGGCAGATGCAGTGAGCTCGAGGGGTTACTTAGGGTCAAGGAAGATGAGCTCAAGGTGAGCAAGGGGGTCGTGCCCGAGTGTGCCGACCTTCAAGCGACGTCCCTGCGGGCCGAGCTTGAGCAAAGTTTGATCAGAGTTATCAGCCTGAGTGGTGAGTTGATTGAGAAAGTGGCAGAGTTGGAGGGACCGAAGAGGCTAGGGTGACGGCTTTGGGAAAGGTGGCGGCATTAGAGGACTCCATCCGCGGCCTCAAGTCTGAATGTGAAACTAATGCACAGCTGCGCTAAGGGAGGCATGGCTTGACGAGTGAATTGGTGGGCTTGAGAGGGATGTTTCGAGCCTCAATGATCAAGTTGCCGCTCTTGAGGTCGAGAAGGCGCGACTTTTGGCTCGACCGTCCTCCTCTCATACTTTTGCTTTCCCCGATGTTCCATGACACTTATATGAGATGTGGATCCATGTCGAGGCTCAGCTGGACATATATAGGAATTCGATGACGGCGGGGAGGGTTCTTGAGGTCGACTTTGAAGATGCCCATGTAAGGTGCGTACCGCTAGGATTGCCTGTGGTTATTTCCCTGCTACGCCGGGGACCGACAATGGTGAAGATGATCTAGACGGGCTTGCATCTGATGCTTGGTATGATGATGAGTATCCCGATGGCGGGGGCGATGATGGAGATGGCGCTGCTGGATCGGGCGGTGAAGGTGGCGGCGGCAAAGGCGGGGACGGTGTGGAGTAATGCTTTTGTACTTAGTTTTTGTTTTCTTCTCTTGTTTTTTGTGTGGGCATCTTTCTGGCCCTTTGTAAGATATTTTTATTTTGGAATAGAATGATCACAACCTTTTGTTGTATGTTCTTGGGCCTTTATATTTTTCTTCAAATGTTTTTCTTTGGAAGAATTGTACTAGTGCATGCTATTTCGAACATGGTCGAGTACATATTTGGTTGAATTTGGGTCAAGTCCCATGTCGTACTTAATTCAAGCGAAGTTGTAAATTGAACTTAAGTTAGATTGAGCATGAGTTGCATTCGAGCGTGGTCGAATATGTTTCGAGCGAGGTCGAATGTTTGGCTAATTCGAGCAAGGTCGAATGTGAGTTGATTCGAGCGAGGTTGAATGCTGACTCTTAGTTGATTCGAACGAGGTTGAATGTTTTGTAAATTCGAGTGAGGTTGAATGTGAGTCGATTCGATCGAGGTCGAATATTGACTCTTAGTTGATTCAAACAAGGTCGAATGTTTTGTTAATTCGACCAAGGTCGAATGTGAGTCGATTTGAGCGAGGTCGAATGTTGACTCTTAGTTGATTCAAACGAGGTCGAATGTTTTGTTAATTCGAGCGAGGTCAAATGTGAGTCGATTAGAGCGAGGTCGAATGTTGACTCTTAGTTGATTCGAACGAGGTCGAATGTTTTGTTAATTCGAGCGAGGTCGAATGTGAGTCGATTCAAGCGAGGTCAAATGTTGACTCTTAGTTGATTCGAACGAGGTCAAATGTTTTGTTAATTCGAGCGAGGTCAAATATGAGTCGATTTGAGCGAGGTCGAATGCTGACTCTTAGTTGATTCGAATGAGGTCGAATGTTGACTCTTGGTTGATTCGAACGAGGTCAAATTTTTTGCAGAGTTAAGACTTGATTCGAACATCACGTGTTTTTATGCTTTGCTTTCATACATATATCGAAGTTTACATGCTTTTTGGGCTGGTATTCCAGTCCCAGTCTATCTAGTCCCTTTATTGTTCGGCCTGGAGAAGTATTCGAGGGGTCGGACAATGAACTTGCCAACTTGCAATCTATCCTGCTAGAACCTCAAACTTCGAGATGTCCTCCTTGTCGCCTCGTTAAAAACCTCCCTAAGAAAACCCAATTGGGACAAAACTCAGGTGAGGGAAAAAGAGTACGGCCCGGAGAACATCTTTTCTTAGAAGTTGAAGTACTTGAGGTAGGCGACGTTCCAGTTGTTTGGCAGTAACTTCCCCTCCAATGTTTCTAGTTGGAACGACCCTTTGCTTGATGCTGCTGTAATCTTGTATGGGCCGTCCCAATTAGTCCCTAGTTTTCCTTCTCGCGGGTCCTTGCTCGCCTGTGTTTTGGATTTGAGTACGTAGTCCCCTACTTTGAGTGGTCTGATCTTGGCTTTTTTGTTGTCATATCGCTCTGCTTGTTGTTTTTGAGCGACCATCCTTATGTAAGCCATATCTCTTCGGTCTTCGACTTCGTCAAGGTCTTACCTCCTGCTTTCGTCGTTAATCGGTCCGCTCTCGTGTGAATATCTCAGGCTTGGTTCTCCGACTTCGACCGGTATTACTGCATCAGTGCCATAGACTAGCAAATATGGTGTTTCTCCTGTGCTTGTTTTCGGCGTTGTGCGGTATGCCCATAGCACTTTCGGCAGCAATTTCGGCCACAGTCACTTGGCGTTCTCTAGCCTCTTTTTCATGATGTTCAATATTGATTTGTTGGAGGATTCTGCCTGACCATTGCCCGTTGGGTGATATGGCATGGAGAGTATTCTTTTGATGTACCATTTTTCAAAGAACTCGGCGATCTTTTTCCCAGTGAACTGGGGTCCGTTGTCACAACTGATTTCTTTGGGGATGACGAAGGGGCATATGATGTTCCTCCATATGAATGTGATTACTTCTTGCTCACATATTTGGGTGAATGCACCTGCTTCTACCCACTTGGAATAATAGTCAGCTAAAACTAAAAGAAATCGTACATTACCTCGTCCCGCTGGGAGGGGTCCAACGATGTCCATCCCCCATTTGATGAAAGGCCATGGCAAGGTGACTGAGTAGAGGTGCTCGCCCGCTTGGTGAATCATGGGGGAATACTTTTGGCATTGCTCGTATTTTCTTACAAAATCGGCGGCCTCTTTATTCATCGTGGGCCAGTAGTAGCCCGCTCGTATGAGGCATCTATCGAGAGCTCGATTTTCGGTATGAGCTCCACAGTGACCCTCGTGTACTTCTTCGAGGACGCGTCGCATTTGATTCGGTCCTAAGCACTTTGCTAGGAGGCCTCCATACTTTCTTTTGTACAGGTCGTTGTTGATGAAGTTGTGCCTGGCTGCCTGCATTCGAAGCTTCTTTGCTTCTTTTTTATCGGGTGGAAGCGTCCCGTCCTGCAAATATGAGAAAATACGATTGCACCAGTCCCAAGTCAAGCTTATAGTTTGTACCTCGATTTGATCGATCGATGAGTGGAGGAGAATGACCACGTTCCCTTCTACGGTTATGCTTTTGGTGGCCGCTACCAGTTTGGCAAGGCCGCTCGCTTCGATGTTCTACGCTCGAGGTATTTGATCGAGCTGGCATTCGTGAACTCGAGTAACAGTTTGCAAATTTCGACCTGGTATTTCTGTAGCCATTGTTCCTTGATTTGGAAAGTCCCTGTGAATTGGTTGACGATGAGTTGCGAGTCGCATCGTATGACTACTTTCCATGCTACGTACTTGAGTGCCAATTTTAACTCTACAATTTCGGCCTCATACTCGGCCTTATTGTTAGTCATATCAGGGCACCGTATGGACTGGCGAACTATTTCGCCTGTTGGGACCTCGAGCACGAGTCGCAGTCCAGATCCTGACGCGTTAGAAGCGCCATCGGTGTACATAACCCATTGATCGTGCATTTTGGTGGAAGTACTGGCAATTTCCCTTTCAACTTCGGGCATTATCTTTGCACTAAAGTCGGCGACGAAGTCTGCAAGCACTTACGAATTTATCGCCGTTCGCGGCTGATAGGTTATATCATGCTCGCTCAGCTCTATGGCCCACTTGGCCATTCTGCCCGACAGTTCGGGTTTGTGCAAGATACTTCATAGAGGAAAAGTCGTGACCACCAATATGGGGTGGCACTAGAAGTAAGGTCTAAGCTTTTGTAAAACTACGACCAAGGCATGAGCTAGCTTCTCGAGGTGGGAGTACCTTGTTTCAACGTCGACCAAAGTTTTTCTGTTGTAGTAAATTGGATACAGCGTACCTTTATTTTCTAGTACAAGGACTGCACTTACTGCGACATCACACACGGCCAGGTAGACAAGGAGACGCTCTCCTAGTTCTACTTTAGCGAGTAGCAGGGGCGAATACAGGTAGGCCTTTAGTTCTTTCAAGGCGTCGACACACTCGAAATTCCATTGGAGTCCGTTATATTTTTTGAGTATGGTAAAAAATTTGTGGCACCTATCAGAGGACCGTGAGATGAATCTTGACAGGGCGGCTATACGGCCGGTCAGCTTCTGTACCTATTTTTTACTGGTTAAGTTTATCGGGATTCCTTCTATGGCCTTGATTTTATCGGGGTTGACCTCGATGCCTCGTTGCGATACCAAGAAGCCTACGAACTTTCGCGAGGTTACGCCGAAGGCGCATTTTTGGGGTTCAATTTCATGCCGTACCTTCTAAGTATGTCGAAGGCTTCCCTCAAGTGGTCGATGTAATCTTCCTTCGTTTTCGACTTGACCAACATGTCATTTATATATACTTACATGGTCTTGCCGAGTTGCTCTTTGAACATTTTGGTCACTAGCCTCTGATATGTTGCCCCGACATTTTTCAACCCGAACGACATAACCCTGTAGCAGTACGTCCCCTGGTGGGTGATGAAAGTGGGGTTTTCCTGGTCCTCTTCCTCCATGGGGATCTGGTTGTAGCCCGAGTAGGCGTCCAAGAAGGTTAGCAGCTCGTGCCCGGCTGTTGCGTCGATGAGTTGGTCAATATGGGGTAGCGGGAATGAGTCTTTTGGCCAAGATTTGTTCAGATTTGTGAAGTCTATGCACATCCGCCACTTCTCGTTCTTCTTTTTCACCATGACCACGTTGGCAACCCACTGAGGGTACTTCGATTCTCTGATGGAACCATTTTGTAACAATTTTTCAACCTCTTCGCGGACCGCGTCATTTATTGCGGGGTTGAACTTTTTTCTAATTTGCCTTACTGGGGGGTAAAGCAGGTTGATGTTCAACTTACTTTCTATCTCCTTCGGGATACCTGACATATCTGCATAGGAAAAAGCAAACAGTTCTACGTTACTTTTTAGGAATTGGCGGAATTTACCTGGCTCTTGGAGCTTATGGCCTATGAAAGCTTTCTTGCTTTGGTCGTTATCGTCTAATTGGACGGGGTCGAGGTCCTCCACGGTTGACCCTGTGGCTTCAGCTATTTTAGGGTCTCTAATGACGTCTTTCCCCTCATCGCCATCTGACCCCGATCTCGTTAAATGCTATGCCTCATCAGCGTTTCCTTTCAATTTTGGGTGTATGTGCAGTATTGGGCGATGCTGTAGCATTTTCGGGCAGTGCGTTGCTCTCCTCGGATGCTCAATACTCCCTAGGGGGTGGGAAATTTGATGACTTGATATAAGCTGGAGGAGACAGCTTTCATGGCGTGTATCCAAGGTCGACCTATGATGGCATTGTACGCTTTATCCTGGTCCATAATGTGGAACGTGGTCTCTAGAGTGACGCTGCCGGCCAGGATGGGCAGTGTGATTTCTCCAGAAGTCCGCTTAACTGCATTGTTAAAACCCGTTAGTGTGATGCAGCGTGGCACTATCCTACCTTCGAGTTTCATTTGGTGAGAACTCGAGGGTGGATGATGCACGCGCCGCTCCCGTCAGCGACCATAATACGTTTTACATCGGTATCAAAAATGCGTAAAGTAATGACAAGAGCATCATAGTGAGGAAAAACAAAATTGTGGGTATCTGAATTATCGAAGATGATACTTTCTTCGAGTTTGTCATACCGTTCATGGGTGATTGACCGTTTGAGTTTGTGGGTGGTGGTGAACTTTACACAGTTGATTGACGCGTCGTCGCCCCCTCCGATAATTATTTGAATGGTTCGAACTAGGGAAGGTGGTTTGGGTAGTCCCTGGTGCTCTTCACGTCCACGGGCGAAGTTGTCCCTCCCTCGGTCGCTCATAAGTTCTTTCAAGTGCCCTTGATGCAGCATGTTTACGACCTCTTGTCTTAAGGCGATACACTCCTTGGTTTTGTGGCCTCGCTCCTGGTGGAACTCACAAAGGGCGTCTGACTTTCTATTGCTCGGGTCGGACCTCATTTTTTGCGGCCACTTTACTTTTAGGCCGAGCTTTTCCAGCGCGTAAACTATTTTTGAGGGGGAAACATAGAAATTGTGAGCAGATAATAAGGGGGGCATACCTCTCTCATTTCTGTGAGTCCCTGTCTTAGCCTAGAAGGGCCTTCGTCGTGTCGGGGAGGCATCATGAGGATGCCTCGACTGTAAGGCTGATGTCTTTCTCGGTTATGACGGGTCCTGCCAGATCTCTCTTGTATTCATATCTCCGGTCCTTCCTGGACTCCATTTGAACCGAGGTCAAACGTTGGGTAGGTCCGTTGAGATCGTCCTCGTCGGCTCTTACCTCGGCACAATAGGTATTGTGTATCTCGTCCCAAGTGGTTGGAGGGAATTTCATGAGTCGACTTAGCAACTTTTTGGTCTCCCTCGACCCACTCCTGCTTAGCCCATTTTAGAAAGCGGCTACCGCCATCCCCTCAGATACATTTTGAAGGGTCATTCTTACACGGTTGAATCGGGCGAGGAAGTCCCTGAGTCCTTTGCCTGGTGATTGCTTATTGGCGAATATGTAGTTCATCCTCGCCTCTGCTTTCTTAGCCCCATTATGGGCGGTGATGAACTTGTCTGCCATTTCCTCAAACGTTTCTATGGAACGCGCAGGTAACTGTGAGTACCAAGTCAGCGCTCCTTCGGTTAGGGTTTCTCCAAACTTCTTCAGCAATATGGATGATACTTGTTTTTTGACGAGGTCGTTGCCTTTTACTGCAGTGACATAGTGGGTCATGTGTTCCTCCGGGTCCGTCGTGCCATCGTATATTTTTAAGTACGGCGGCATTTTGAAGGTCTTTGGTATGGCATGCGGTGCAGCCTCATCGCTATATGGCTTCTCTACAAATCGACCGGCGTCCCTTTTTGGCAGAAGTTTTGGGGTACCTGGTATTTTCTACCCTCTCTTGGCGTTCTTTCATTTGGTTGCGAAGCATTTTGTTCTCGTTCTCCATCTCCTCCATTTTCTCAAAATGTCCGTGAGGGTGTCATTACCTGCATCACTAGCATTGTGAGTAATACCTGTTGTGTGTGTGGGGGTAGGGGGGGCGTGCTGCTCGTCAGCTGCCGATGTAACACCGACCCTTGCCTCTTCTCTACTCGACCTCCGAGCGGGCTTATCGAGGAAGCCTTTTAGCGTATTTGTCAATAATGCCTCAAGTAGCTTTTTCACTAGCCGTGGTGCCTCTTCTGTTGTGGATGTAGAGGCCCCCTTACTGTGCGAGGTCGTGATGCTACCGAGAGGTGGAGGCGAGCTGTTTCACCTGGGAGAGGTGTTTGGTGTTATATCTTCGCCCTCCGTTTCGTCCACTTTGTTAATGGTGTGGACGAGGTTGGCGGTGAGGTCGGCTATCGCCTTCCTCTTTTCCTCTCTGTTGCCTGCCATGTTAGATTTGTGCAAACAAGGGAGTATTGGGTTTTTGCATAGTTTTACTTTCTTTTAGATCTAGAAGAAACTAAAATTTTAACTAGAAAATTCCCACAGATGGCGCCAAATTGTTTGACCAAAATGTGTTAAATCTTTTTGTTAAGCTAATTGAATAAGAATATAGTGGGTAAATCCTAATTAAACATAATAAATCCTAGATCTAAAATCAGATGATATAAACAACGTACAATTATATTTAAACCAACTTAATGCAAAGGGGTATTTGATGGGATTGTTACAAATGTGTGGAAGGATAATGATTAGAAATAAATATATTGAATGAAAATAAATGTAATTAGAGAGAATGATTCACCCAAATATCCAATGAGGTAGATGATTCTCCTCTGACAATGATGTAAGGCAAACAAACGTGGGAATATAGGGAGCTTTCTCGGATCTGATGCGAGAAAGTGTGGGATCAACAACGAATCAAATCTTTTTGTAAAGACAATGTTTTTATTTACTTGAGAGTCAACCTTTTTTCAGAGAACTTATCATATAGAATATTACATCCCCCTTTCTTCTCTCTCTATTCCTACTTATATGTGACATATCCCTTACCTAACTGAAATTACAAGTGCAGAGAATATTCTGTAGAATATTCCTCTAAAATATCTTATTACTGAACTAGCCGTTTGGATTGATCTGAGTACTCGACCTCGACCCTAGCTACTCAGCTTGCCAATAGGTTCCTTCTTAAGCACGACCTCGGCCTAATCGGCTCTTAGTTATCCTCTCTTAGGCAAGATTCCTTTAGTCAAATTTTGACCCATACACTAACAAATTTAGTTAATGTACAATAACGCAGCATTCATAATAAAGCTTAACAGTAGCTTATAAAATAGTGTACTTATTATAATCAATTAAATTACATTGATAATGCTAAGTTTTTTATTCACTGTCGTTGTACATGCCTTAAACTTAAATATGGTATTTGGTCAATCTAGAAAAGTACATTATCTTTAGTCTATGATTTTTATTAATTCCTTTTATGTGTATTCTAAGAAAGAGTTTGGTACCAAAACCAGTAGGTCCAAGAATTTCTAGAGGCACCCATTGATTGAAAATAATTTGACAAAAGTAGAAATGTGTGAGCTCTATCCAAAATCTAGCTGGATTTCTGGACTAGACGTCAGATACTATACTTCATTTATTTCACCTTTTTAGTTTTTGTTTAGGACATGTTGTGAAATAAATTTCAATGAAAAAAAATTTAAATAGAAATAAGAATTAATTACGTATTAAAAAAACTTTATGTTGTGTTATCGATAATCTCATTTTGAAAAGATGTGCCACCTGAGGGTTTTACCATAACTTGCTGTTAAAAACCTAGAACGGGAAGTGATCACTTTATCACTTTTTGAAGAGGAAGAAGTGAAAAAGAAAAGTTCTACAACTTTTCATTCTTAACCTAGCCATGATAGTAGTTGTTCCTAGGAAAAAACTACTCCCTCTCCCCCCGTTCACTTTTACTTGTCAAGTATTTTAAAAATATATTCACTTTTACTTGTCATTTTTAGCTAAGTTGCTCAGACTCTCCAAAAACATTGCCGCACCCGTGTCAAATCCTCCAAAAATACACTATTTTTGAAGAATCCGACACGCACTTGACGACATCTTCAAAGTCCGCGTAATGTAGACTTTTAGCAAATCAAGAGAAGGCAATTTCTTTATTCCTTTAATAACCACAGTATTAATTACTCATTCAAATTATTTTTTCAAATCAATTAAAAATATGCATCAATTAATATGGTATCATGAAAAATTATGCACTCCATTTATTATTTTTTAAGGAATGTACAAAGTCCATATATAGTGGACAAGTAAAAATGAACGGATTGGAGTATTATATTTGTGATTACCGTCTAATTGGAATATTTAAGAAAAGCAAGTGGTCACCACCCTAGCTAATGACTCTATAATAATTAGCCTATGTAATTAAAGTTAAGCAAGGTATTTAACTTGACTCTTGAGTGTCACGACCCCAAACCACACCGGCCGTGATGTCGCCTATCGTAGTACTAGGCTAGCCGTTCGACATTTATAACATAAAAGGTCTTTTTCTTAATTCATTTACTAATCAGATATTACCACAAATCTTTCGTTTAAACATTTCAAAACAAGCAGAAAAATATGCAACGGATTGGAGTATTATATTTGTGATTACCGTCTAATTGGAATATTTAAGAAAAGCAAGTGGTCACCACCCTAGCTAATGACTCTATAATAATTAGCCTATGTAATTAAAGTTAAGCAAGGTATTTAACTTGACTCTTGAGTGTCACGACCCCAAACCACACCGGCCGTGATGTCACCTATCGTAGTACTAGGCTAGCCGTTCGACATTTATAACATAAAAGGTCTTTCTCTTAATTCATTTACTAATCAGATATTACCACAAATCTTTCGTTTAAATATTTCAAAACAAGCAGAAAAATATGCAAAACATCAAACACTGCCGATCCCGGAGTCACTAGTCATGAGCCACTAAGATACAATCTGATACTGTCTACTCAATACAAGATGAGTCTGATAAAAACAAATACTAAAAGATAGGAAGGAGAAAGGCAGGGCTGCGGACGCCGTGCAGCTACCTTGCTAACTCCGAAAATGCTCTGAAGGAAAGGATCAGCGATGCCCTGGCACCTGGATCTGCACACAAGGTGCAGGGAGTATCGTGAGTATGCCAACTCAGTAAGTAACAATTATAACTAAAGACTGAGTGCAGTGACGAGCATTTAAAATCATATACATCTCATAACATTAAAAAAAAAGCTCAGTGGAAATAACAAGATTCAAATCAGCAGTTAAATTCCGAACATCTCGTAAAAGTTCCAGTTTCAATAAAAGTTGTTTAAAATATTTGTTCAACATTTTCAATAGAGGCTCAGTGTAAAAGAAGAGTGAAACAGTAATTACATAAAAACAAGCCTCTCGGGCAAAGTATCACTCATATATATATAGCCCCTCGGGCAAGCCTCTCAGTCACTCGTGACTCCACTCTCATCAATCAGCGTTCACACTCAGCACTCACGCTCAATACGTACCTTATAATAACCGCTGCGGCGTGCAGCCTGATCAATAAATATATATAGTCGACTGCACTCACTGGGGGTGTGCAGACTCCGGAGGGGCTCCTACAGCCCAAGCGCTATATCGCCGCGGCGTGCAACCCGATCCAACATATCGTTGCGGCGTGCAGCTCGATCACACACACACACACACACACACACACACACACACACACACACACACATATATATATATATATATATATATATATAACGCTGCGGCGTGCAGCCCCATCCCTAACTATCCTCACAATCCGGCCCTCGGCCTCACTCACTCATCAACCTCACAAGCCACTCGGGCATTTCGGTACAAACTCAGGGAACTCAGTCCAAAACACTTTCATATATTAAAAATAGAGTGATGAACAAGATTAAACAATAAACAGGTATAAACCATGACTGAGGATAATGCTTTCTATCAAAAATAATGTGAGGATAATAGTAAAATATCCCTGAGGGTCTAAACAGTACGGCACAAGGCCCCAAACATGGCATTCAGCCAATTAACAGAATCATCTCTAAAACACATAGATATCATATAGAGTTTATCAAAATATGCAACTCTACAGTTGCCACGGGACGGACCAAGTCACAATCCCTACTGGTGCATGCCCACACGCGCGTCACCCAGCATGTGCGTCATCTCATTTATCAAAATAGTATAAAATTTTGGGTTTCATACCCTCAGGTTTATTTTTACAATCGTTACTTAGCTCAAACCGGACGAAAATCTACTCCCCGATGCCCTTGCCGCTCGACTCGGCCTCAAATCGCCCCGAATCTATCCAAAATCAGAATCATATCATCAATACATGCTAAATGAACATAGCCCACGCGAAATTATCAAATTAAATCAAAATTCCCGAAATTGGCCAAACCCGACCCCCGGGCCCACATCTCGGAATCCGATAAAAATCACAACACTAGAATCCTTATCCTCTCACGAGTCCATACATACCAAATTTACCAAAATCTAACTTCGTTTGACCTCTCAATCACCCAATTTTTAACTCTCAAGTTCCAAGCCCTGATTCCTCAATTTTCACTCTTAAATCCCACAAATTCCAAGCTTAATCTACTGAAAATCACCATAGAATCGAGTAGTAAGTTCAAAAATCTTACCTCAACGAGTTTCCCCTTGATTCCCTCTTCAAAACCCTCAAAAGCTTAAAAAACCGAGTTGAAATTGTGAAGAATGACCAAAATTCGCGAAGGGTCCTTTATATACTATCTGACCGAGGGGTTTCACATCTGCGGTCATATTGTCGCTTCTGCGACGCTGCACCTGCGGAAGAACCATCAGGTGCGGTTTTCACTTAACCCTGAAAATCCCGCTTCTGCGGTCATAACCCGCATCTGCGATTTCGCAGGTGCGGTCCTTTGTGCGCACCTGCGAATTTGCCTCAGCTCTCAATCGTCTGCATCTGCAGCCTCCCTCCCGCACTTGCGACCTCGCACCTGCGGTCCCCAATCCGCAGGTGCGGATATGACAGAAGCAGCAACTTCAGCTGCTCAAACCAAGTTCCAATCTTTCCGTTAACCATCCGAATTCATCCCGAGGCCCTCGTGACCTCAACCAACAATACCAACAAGTCATATACCACTATTCAAATTTATCCCAACCTCCAGAACACTCCAAACAACATCAAAACGTCAAATCAACCTCGGATTCAAGCCTAAGAACTTAGGAACTTTCAATAAACATAGACGAAACCTATCAAATCACCCCCGAATGACTTGAAATTTTGCACACACTTTCCAAATGACACTACGGACCTGCTCCAATTTCCGTAATTCCATTCCGACCCCGATATCAAGATTTTCACCGCCGACCGAAGACTCCAAATTTCCAATTTCGCCAATTCAAGACTAATTCTACCACGGACCTCCGAATAACATTCCGAACCCACTCCTAAGTCCCAAATCACCTAACGAAGCTATCCGTACCACAAAAACTCAATTCCGAGATCATTTACCCACAAGTAAACTTCTGGTTGACTTTTCCAACTAAATAACCAACTTAGGAGACTAAGTGTCTCACTCCTCTCCAAAATCACTCCGAACCCGAGCCAACCAACTCGATACCACACAATACAGCTGAACAACATATAAAGAAACAGAAATGGGGAAAACGGGGCTATAACTCATGAAACGACCGGGTGGGTCGTTACATTGAGCCTCTTTCTTAGTCTCTCACACAGAGGCGGATCTAGGATTTAAGTTTTATGAGTTCAACCTTTAAGGTTTTTAGCATTGAACTCATTGTCTTTTTGAAGTTATGGGTTCATATTGCTATATAATTGAAATATGAATGAATTTGTACATATAAATTTATGCTCTGCGACAAAAGTGTTTGCTCAAAGGTTATCACATATCTTATGAGTATAAAACAGTATAAATAAATCACAGAAAAATCATAGCAAATCGTAATAATCCATTGGACCAAGCGAAGAACATGAAAATAAGTACTCAAGGTTAGGGGAGAAACATTAAAAGCCTTTATTGATAATATTGGTTTGGTCTGCCTCTCCATGAAGAGGTTCAGAGCCTTACAAGGGTGTTTTCACTTCCCATAAGATGGGTGTGTTTTGCCCTTCTCTCTCTCTTGTCCATAGTGGTGAAGAAGCAACCCCCTTTCTAGGACTTCCACTCTTAGTATTTATAGCTGTGAACTTCGTTATCTGGCGATAAGTGGCCGTGACCACGTTGGGATCTCGCCTTTATGGTGGCGGATAGGCCATGGCCTTGTCGATCGAACCAGATGCGGGTTGAACATCGGCAATTCTGGGTGGTCGTGCCATTAATTAATCATGAATTAACTTAAAACGGGATTAGCCTCGTTAATTATCGTGGGGTAGAATTCTGACCCATACAGTTAGCCCCTCCGCTTATTGAGGTCGGGCCTTGGCCGAGCTCGATGAGCGAACTCCATTGGCTGTATTTCGAGAAACACGGATGGAGATGTCGACTGTTGCTTCGGTCGAAGCCGAATTCTTTTTGGCGGTGGCCCTTAGCCTTGTAGAGTATTAGTATCCTGTTATTGGGCTATCAAGTCATCGTTCGATCGAGGTTGAACTCTCATTCTGGGCGAAGGCACCCTTTTAACTTACTTCGAGTGAGGTCGAGCTGCATTGTGCTCTGATCCTTACGTTTGTTTTGGAAGCATACCCGTCGGCCGTGACGGACGGGTCGTATGTTGTGCGGCCGAGGAGTATGAGGGCATGCTCGATACGTGCTCGGCGGTGGCCTTAGCCGTTTACACGTTGGAGATGGCCGTAGCCTTTCATATATTGAAGATGGCCGTAGGAAATGAGTCTGCGCCGGGTACGTATTTGGTCACGTCCAGAATTTTGAAGGCGTACGGCACGTTCTTTCAATGTTCGCAGGCCGTAGCGATTATTCTGACGGTGGTACGTTGGCGGATGGTTGAGAAGTCGCTTTGCGAGCTTGTCATAATGACGCATGCTTCGGCAGAACCGAACCGTTTTACGATTGGTCGTGCAGTTAATGATGGCTATTGGGTTTCGCGAAAGCCATTTATGTTGCCTATAAAGGTGGGTTGAGGCATTCATTTCTCATATCTTCATTGTTCATCTGAGAGAGATTCTGAGGAAACTTTATTATTTCGCAAATTCATCTTATCCTTTCTTTCCTTTGATTGTGATAACCTTTGTCTTTAGTAGATCAACAATGACAAGAAGTTCTTCCCACGATGCTCTTCCGATAGACATTCCGGTAGTTGAAGGGCCACCTCCGGCAATGGGAGGTGCAGAACAGATAAAGACCGGAGAAGTTCCGTCGGTTGACGAGGTAGTTCCTCGGCCCGGAGGTCCGGCGATTGATTTCGCTGTCAACGGTGGAGTGGAACCGGTGGATGAAGCCCCGTTAATGGGGGAGATTGGGATGGCCCGATTGCGGGAACAGGGGGTCATCCCCAGCCATGCAGACATCATTCTTGCTAGAAGCGAGGAGAGGGTCCACACTGACCGCAGGGGATACTGCATTTTTTATGCCTATCCTTTCAGGTTGGGGTTCAAGATTCCACTCCCAATGCTGGTGGTGGATTTCTGCCATTGTTACGGGGTGTGCCCGGGTCAGCTCACTCCTTCCCTCTACAAATTGTTGGCAATGTTCATCAAGTACGCGGAATTGGCCCGTAGGGAGGTCACGCTGCAGCATGTGCTGAGTCTCTACGCTCCCCAGAGAGTCCGTGGCACCATGATTCAGGCGTGCCCTCGTGGGTCGAGGGTCCTGGTCATGAGATTGGATGACGAGGTCGACCCTCGCCCTTTCGAGCACTTCTTTTACATCAGGACCAAGCATCTGGTGGCAGATGCTACTGGGTTCCCAGAGGCTTGGAACCATGCGCGTAAGTTCTTTAGTGGTTGAGTTCCCTTTTCTTCCCCTCTCTATGATTTGTGATCACAAGCGTTAACTCGCGTTGTTTTTGTAGCCGACAGGTCGCCGCCGGCCCCATTGTCTTGGATACGTGAGTGGGTCGAGGCCGTACTCCCCCATACGGTGGGGATACGCACATGGGCGTCTTTCTGGGAGAGGCATGGTCGTAGGCCTGTGGAAGGTAAAAAATTGATTTCTTCTTCTGTTTCGCTTTGTTTCAACTCTATTCATCAACTTTGTTTTCCTGTGATCAGGGAGGGCGCGCCGCGTTAGGGCCCCTCAGTTGGCCTTTCATCGACCGGGTGCAGTCGCTCGTCTTACTGCGGCGCCTGTGCCGCGCTCAATGCCGAGGGCGGCATCAGTTGAATCTTCAGCGGTTCTCTCTCCAGCACGGTCCGCTCTTCGGGACGAGGGGCCATCGGGGATTGTGCGCCCTAGGGCGGAGTCGTCATCAGATGGGGAGGAGGACAGGCCGTTGATAAGGCACAGGGTCGCGTTCACGCCGGCTCCTCCTGCGGTAATCAATTTGGACTCCCCCCTGACAGACGCGGAGAGGAGTGCGGCTGCGGCGCCTGTCCTTGAGGGCGGACAAACAATGGGGGTTGCCTCGGTNACACACACACACACACACACACACACACACACACACATATATATATATATATATATATATATATAACGCTGCGGCGTGCAGCCCCATCCCTAACTATCCTCACAATCCGGCCCTCGGCCTCACTCACTCATCANCGCCTGTGCCGCGCTCAATGCCGAGGGCGGCATCAGTTGAATCTTCAGCGGTTCTCTCTCCAGCACGGTCCGCTCTTCGGGACGAGGGGCCATCGGGGATTGTGCGCCCTAGGGCGGAGTCGTCATCAGATGGGGAGGAGGACAGGCCGTTGATAAGGCACAGGGTCGCGTTCACGCCGGCTCCTCCTGCGGTAATCAATTTGGACTCCCCCCTGACAGACGCGGAGAGGAGTGCGGCTGCGGCGCCTGTCCTTGAGGGCGGACAAACAATGGGGGTTGCCTCGGTTGGCTCAGGTCGTGATGATACCGTCGCTTCGGCGACTCAATTGGTGGTTCCAGTCGCTGAGACGGGAGGTAGTTCCTCAGCGGCTGCTAATGTGAGTGAGGCAAGCGCTCCTTCGGCGGCTGCGGCGGGAGGTTCCACTTCGCCGGCGGCTGAAGGGGGAAGAGATGCTGTAGGGGGTGAGGATGAGTCTGAATCCGACTTGGATCCTGACGACGTCCGTATGTTCCAGGAAGGCTCCACTAATTTAGCGGTGCGCGCAGGGGGGCGATCTCGCTTCATCGAGGTTCCCACGGAATTGAACTTATTGCTCCAAGGGGAAAGCTTGGTGCCGCAGTTCGAGCTGCTATGCTCGGAGGCCGAGAATGCGTCGTTGAGGGGCGTTACTGATGTTGGACTGATGAATGAAGTAGCCGTGATGGGCTTGAGGGTATGTACTATTATGTCAGTTCGCTTCTTCTTTGCCTTAAGTTTATTCTAATCGTTGCCTTTGCTTTGCAGTCTTATCTGTTGGAGGTGGAGAGCATCCGTCGAGCCAAGGTCCGCTCGGGGATATTTTTGCGGGCGTTGGAGAAGTATCGCCGCTACCGAGATCAGTGCCGAGAGTTGCGCGTGCGCTTGAGGAATGATCCTCGCAGCCGGGCCTTGGTCGAAGAGCTGGCGAGGCGGGAGCTTCAGATGCAGCAAATACTTGGCAGGACGAGTGCTCTCGAGGAGCAGCTCCGCCGAAAGGATGAGGAGCTCGAGCGGTAAAGAGGGTCGCAGCTGAGTGCGAGCGCCGGGGCAAAGCCAAGGCGGCGGAGGCCGCTGCGGCATGGAGCGGGAAAGTGACCGCGTTGGAGGGTGAGGTCGCGGCATTGAAGCTTCAAGTGAGGGATGCTTCGTCGAGGGCCGGGGCGTTGGAGGAGGCTATCCGCGTGCATGAATCCCAACGGGCATTGGAAAGGGATGCTGCGGCCTTTAGAGAAGCGAGTCTCGAGGAGCAAATTGGTGTTTTTAAGGAGGACGCCCAGGCCATGGCAGACCGGATCACAGCCTTAGAAGAAGAGAATCAGCGGCTACGGGATCAAGCCGCTACTTCCAGCCAGGCTCGAGAACTTTGGGTCTTTGCCGAGGCCCAACGTGATGTATATAAGAGTTTGTTGGAGGCTGGCGTCGTGACCGAGGCTGCTTTTGAGGGGGCGCGTCAGAAGGCTCGTGAGGCACGTGCCGACTGTGGTTTTGACGCGGCGACGCCAGAGGCTGACGCTGGTGCAGACGGTGGCGCAGACGGCACCGAGTAAAAAGATGTTTATGTATTTTTTCTTATCTTGTTCGCCGTTTGGCGTTTAGGTGTTTCTTGTTTTTTTTATTTCTTGTATTGATCGGCCTTGGCCGGGTGTGAGCGGGGATGACCCGCAATTGACTTTGTAAATATACAAATTTTCTTTTCTATTGCCTGCCTTGTGCTTGTTTTGTATCACTGTTTTTCTTTCGTTCTTTAGAGTTTTTGTTGCGCTTTTTGTTGACCGTTCACGTTGGCGGCCCTAGTCGAATTTAAATCGACGACTTTAGTCGTGATAGAATCGACGGCCTTAGCCATAAAGGCAACTTCGACCGTCGTCGGGTCGTTTACTCACCGTAGTCGAATCTAGGTCGACCGTTGGCGGCGATGGCCTTAGCCATAATATAGTTGATGGACTTGCTTTTTCAACTCGGTGCGGGCGAGTCTTAGCCGTTATTTGGCGATAGCGGCGCTTAGCCTTAGTCCCTGTTCGGACGCGGTCGAACTACCGGTCGTGATGGTAGAAAACGCCGCCTCGTAGTTTGACCGGGGCCGAACTTTACGTGGCCCGAATCTTAATTCGAGTTGGGAGAACTTACTTGAATGGCGAGGGTGCCTATCTTGCGCTCGGGTTTGTTGGAGGTCGGGCTTTGCTTTCACAGATGAAGGCGTTTGGCCTGAGTCTCGGTTCAACTGTGGTTGAACTTTGCTAAAGTTGAGGACGAAGGCGTCCATCTTTGCAGTTCGAGCGAGGTCGAGCTCGTTGGATTTAATGGCGAAGGCACATAGTCCGAGTCTTGGTTCAACCGTGGTTGGACTTTGTTAAATTTGGTGGCGAAGGCACATAGTCCGAGTCTTGGTTCAACCGTGGTTGGACTTTGTTAAATTTGGTGGCGAAGGCACATAGCTTGGGTCCCGGTTCAACCGTAGTTGAACTTTTTGGCGAAGGCCCATAGCCTGAGTCCCGGTTCAACCGTAGTTGAACTTTTCGGCGAAGGCGCATAGCCTGTCTTGGTTCAACCGTGGTTGAACTTTTTGGTGAAGGCGCATAGCCTGTCTTGGTTCAACCGTAGTTGAACTTTTTGGTGAAGGCGCATAGCCTGAGTCCCGGTTCAACCGTAGTTGAACTTTTCGGCGAAGGCGCATAGCCTGTCTTGGTTCAACCGTAGTTTTTTTTTTTTTTTTGGTGAAGGCACGTAGCCTGTCTTGGTTCAACCGTGGTTGAACTTTTTGGCGAAGGCGCGTAGCCTGTCTTGGTTCAACCGTAGCTTGAATCTTGGTTCAACCGTAGTTGAACTTACTGGGGAAGGCGCATAGCCTTGATTTAATGACGAAGGCGCTTAGCCTAAGTCTCGGTTCAACCGTAGTTGAACTTACTGGTGAAGGCGCATAGCCTGAATCTTAGTTCAACTGTTGTTGAACTTTGTCGATCTTGATGGCGAAGGCTCATGGCCTGAGTCCCAGTTCAACTGTTGTTGAACTTTGTTGATCTTGATGACGAAGGCTCATGGCCTGAGTCCCAGTTCAACTGTTGTTGAACTTTGTCGATCTTGATGGCGAAGGCTCATGGCCTGAGTCCCAGTTCAACTGCTATTGAACTTTGTCGATCTTTGATGACGAAGGCTCTTGGCCTGAGTCCCAGTTCAACTGTTGTTGAACTTTGTCGATCTTGATGACGAAGGCTCATGGCCTGAGTCCCATATTGTGGGTATTGAGTGCTGAAGCTCGGTTTGGATTCGAGACCTTGAGCGGCTCATCCGTTGTCTTCCCAACCAGGGTTTATAGGCTGTCTTGAGGCGATTCTCGATTCGAGATTCCTCCGTGCTGGTTTCTGGCTGGAGCCCTTATCAGGGATGTAGGAGATCTCTTACGAAGATTCTCCCCAAAAGAGAGGGGGCTTCTTCTTCTTCTTGTTTGCACCATCCGATAGATGAGAGACAGAGGAACTGGATCTCGATTCGAGATCTTCGAGTTCCATCGGCCTGACATGCCGCTTTGGCTTGTTTATGCGGGGTTGTTCTTCCTTTTCCGGCGTTTCTTTCCTTTTGGTCCATGGAAGAACTATGCGATTTTGCTATGAAATTCCCACAGATGGCGCCAAATTGTTTGCTCAAAGGTTATCACATATCTTATGAGTATAAAACAATATAAATAAATCATGGGAAAATCATAGCAAATCGTAATAATCCATTGGACCAAGCGAAGAACATGAAAATAAGTACTCAAGGTTAGGGGGAGAAACATTAAAAGCCTTTATTGATAATATTGGTTTGGTCTGCCTCTCCATGAAGAGGTTCAGAGCCTTACAAGAGTGTTTTCACTTCCCATAAGATGGGTGTGTTTTGCCCTTCTCTCTCTCTTGTCCATAGTGGTGAAGAAGCAACCCCCTTTCTAGGACTTCCACTCTTAGTATTTATAGCTGTGAACTTCGTTATGTGGCGATAAGTGGCCGTGACCACGTTGGGATCTCGCCTTTATGGTGGCGGATAGGCCATGGCCTTGTCGATCGAACCAGATGTGGGTTGAACATCGTCAAATCTGGGTGGTCGTGCCATTAATTAATCATGAATTAACTTAAAACGGGATTAGCCTCGTTAATTATCGTGGGGTCGAATTCTGACCCATACAAAAAGTACTGGGTTTAATTGAACCCGATGCAGGTACATTGCATCCGCCTTTGCTCCCACTTAGTAATAAAGTTAGTACTATATCTTGTTAAAAGATCTATTGGCTACCTAATTTCACTTTACATCAATCAACAGCATAAAAGTTATCACATATAGTTTAATTCATTTGTATTATTTTCGTGATAGCGAGCCAATTAAATAATAAAAGATGAGATTGTAATTTTACGCTTTAGCAATGAAAGTAAATAATCATTATTGCAATTTCCTTTCTTGGTTGGATGGTTTGGTAAAGACGAGGTGTTGATGATGGTTCACTGTTTTTTTTTTAGGGCTGTAGTTTTTGTCGGCAACGAAGTCAACCTTTGTTTAGTCAACCTTTCCTTTTATTTCTCTTTTATTGTTTATTATTCTTTTCTTATCATCACTTTGATAGATATTTATCTCTAATACTGCACCGTGATAATATATAAGAGAAACTCATTTCATTTGCTTCTACCTTTATACCTCATTTAAACGGCAGAATATAGTTATTTTATTTTCCAACGCAATTGTTTTATTATGTTGTCCAAATATATGAAAAAAACAAAGTTGCAACAGTTGGAGAATGATCACGATATTTGGTAAAATCGAGACATCCGCTAACTACAACCAAATTAACCTAGAGGCTAGAATAATGTTAAGTTGTGTACTGGTCTAAATTTGGACGGCGTGATAACTACAAATAAATAGCTAGGTTCGCGGACAGAGTCGACCACGGCACAACGGCGAGGAGTCGTCTTAAAAAGGATTATTGCCGAGGTCAAGTAAGTGGAGCAAGGAAGCAACAGTAGGATAGTTTAGCAATAGACATAAGGAATATTCCATTGGATATTCTTTATGTTGTACTTTTTAAGGTTTCTTCGGGATATCCCTCATGAAGAGATAAAGAACAAAAGGGGGATCTTCATTTTTCGATAAGAGCATTTTGTAAAGAGTTGACTATAAAGAATATACAATAATGCTTGTCTTGTTCACTGATTCTATTGCTCAACACACGTTGTTCACTTTTTGTTTACAAGATCCAAAGATTCCTTATCCATCCTCACTTACCATTATCCCATATTGCTGTCGGGAAGAAGAATCACCCAAGTCATCTAACATTTGGGTGATAAATTTCTCTTTATTATATTTATTGCCATTATTCACATTTATTGCATGTTCTTATTGTAACATTCATTGACAATCATTAAACACGTACCTGATATTAATTATTCTCGAACACGATCTCATCCCACAGATCTCTCTAAATCTTAGATCTAGAATTTATTATATTTAACTAGGATTCACCCTCTATTTCCTCATTAATTAGTTTAACAAAAAAGCTTAACACTTTTTGGCCAAACAAGTTTGCCACAGCTTTTTAAGTTTCAAAATATACGCTAGTATATGTAAAGTAAGATCCGTGATTACCGTATTCATTTGTACTGTACATAGAATATTTTTTTTAAGGCAGAATAGCCTGGGAGACACTTGTACTTATTCCGGTTTGTCATCCCGGTCCCTACACTTCATAAAGTTTCATTCAGACACTTCAACTTAATCAAAACAAGACTGTTAAACCCTTCTGACCGTTGACCGAGCTTATGTGGCATTAATATGGCTGAAGTGAACAAAATGAGTGATTTACACGCACATTAGGTGCGTGAGCTGATGATTCTTTTTTATTAAAAAAATAAAATTAATAAATAAAAAAATAAAAATACACTAGCAGCGCCTCCCCCTTTGTTCTGCACCCCCTCCTCCCCCTCTCCTCTTCTTCTTCGTCGAACTTTTTTGGGCATAGCCTGAGTCCCAGTTCAACCGTAGTTGAACTTGTTGGTGAAGGCGCATAGCCTGTCTTGGTTCAACCGTAGTTGAACTTTTTTGGTGAAGNCCCCCTCTTATTCTTCTTCAGCCCCCCCTCGTTCTGACCCCTCCCTCTTCTCCTCATCTTCTTCTTTAGATCCCCTCCTTTCCCCTTTTTCTTCATCCCTTCTTTTATTAGATTTTCTCCTTGGTGTGTATTTCTTCTTCCATCATGTCATCTTCCCCTTCTCTATGACTCCTCCATTTTTTCCGGTGATTTTACCTTTCAAATTTTTTCACAGCCCTTCCAAATTGGAGTAGAGGAATAAGTCAAAATTCAAAAGACTTAATTCTCTACTCATGTATTTTTCATGGATAAATAACTTTCTTTAAAAGAGGAGTGAAGGAAGTAGTGGTATTCATGGTGGAGGAGCCATGGTAGGTGGGTTATTCTTTTAAGAAGGTTGAGTGGGGTTTGAAGAAGGGAGGAGGGGTTTTCTTTAATTTTAATTTTAATTTTTTGCTTTTTTTATTTTATTTTTTGTTTATGAAATTAAATTTTTGTTAAATAATATTATTTTGGCGTAGAATCTGATGTGGATGCTGATTTGTCATCCACGTCGAGCAAGTGAGCATCACACGATTCCGGAGGTATTGAAAAGTCTTGTTTTGATTAAGTTGAAGTGCCTGGATGAAACTTTATGGAGTGTAGGGACCGGGATGACAAACCGGAACAAGTACAAGTGTCTCCTAGGCTATTCTGCCTTTTTTTAAAGTTAAGCTCCTATTTGGACATAAAATTGAAAACATTGTTTGCTCATGTAATTTGATCAATTTTTGAAAAAAATTGAAGAAAAATATTCATGTTCCTAATCATTTCTTCCACTTACAGACTTCATCATTTTTCCAGTAAAATGCATGTCCACGTACAATTTCAATTTCCAAAAAATATTTTTTAACACAATTTTAATTTTTTTCCCCCAAGTTTCAACCAAAATTATGTCTGAATGCTAGCTAAGAAAACTTAGACGAGGCTAGAAAGGCACCCCCATTTAATCATGAATCCGAAGCATTGACCCAAAAGATTAGTTTAATCTTAATCTCATCTTCAAGTTAAACATATTCATCGCCGCATTATCACACTTGCTATAAAAAATTTCTTAGTGTATCTTTATTCGCATGTTTAATCACATATCAAAGTTAGGACAGATATGAATGTTGACAATGGATAAAAAACTGGGGGGGGGGGGGGGGGAGTGGATGAAGAAACCTTAAAATGAGTCAATATTTAATTTAAATTTCAATAAAGTATAAGCAAGAAGGAAATCATTTTGATTCCTTAAAGGTAAGAGTGCATGTTAAGGCTGAGCTCATCTCCCAAGGTTCTTACTAATTATAACATTATTAAATTTATCAAAGGGAGGTAGCATAGGATTGAATATAAATGATGATAAATTATATCAAAGAATACCACTACATAGGTAAACCTTAATTAAGACTAGGTTCATTTATTCACACATGTAATGCCAGACACAGAGTACCTAGAGCTTTGGATACGGGTTCGATCGAACCTAGTAGTTTTAGTTCAAATTCTATATTTGTCCTTAAAAGTTCATTAAATATGTATAAATTACTAATTTAGACTCCAGTAATTTAGAAGAAATAGAACTCCGAACCCATTAGCTTCAAATTCTGGCTCCGCCTGTGATGCTAGTGTAGCTAAACAAGTGGATACCTAATTAAGATATGCAATTTGTATCTTATTAATGGACAGAAGCATAACAAAATGAACAACTTGATCCTAAAAGCCCGGGAAAAAATCTTATACTAGAATCAATATTTGATTTTAAAAAAGTCTTTGTTGCACTAAGCTCTAAAATTATTCATCTTTATTTTATTGAGAGTTGGCTTCAGAATAACTTAATGTTGCTAGCATGTCTTTGCATCATCTGATCTAAAATATACCGTCAGACATCTTTATAACAACATCGCTATATACAGTTAGCCATTCACTATAAAAGTCAATTTTTTTTGAACTAATTGTTATGCTATATTATAATATATGTTTTCTATAATAGCACTTCGTTATAAAAACTAAAAAAACCGAAATAAATGAAATTGTTACGGAAAGATTTGACAGTATATGAATGAGTTGCATAGAGTTTAGATGTGAAGCAATTTGTGTCTTCTCCTAGCTAGTTGAAAAATGTATATATACATTTAAGGTTGTATATGTAAAGTAATCTTTTTTATTCTCTATATTATTCCGATTTGACTGTTGAATCACTTCCAAGTTTTATCAATTTTTTCTAAAATATTCTATTTAAAGTAATAATCACGCATCCTACATTAGAATTTTATTATTTGTAAGCCTTGTGGCCAACTTGACAGTTGACATTTTATTTAATTTTTTTGTTGTATAATTGTACTTTGTGTGTATTGCACTTTCCTTCTATTGTCCCAGTATATATGATTTATATTTCCTGTAGTGGTAAGTGGTTATCTAGGTTTCGACGAACTTCCATATAATTTATTACGTGCACTAATATATTTTAGTTCCAACAAAACTAAAGAAAACGAAAGATATTCTGACCGTTAACCTAATCAGATCACGAAAAAATTCCGCGATTCTTTCTTAGGAGGGACAATAAAATAGAAAAAAAAATGAGCTTTTAACTGTTAAATCTTTTTAAATAGGGAAACTACGTGAAGAAGTTACGTGCTGTATTTGCAACTTCACTCCACTATAATCGTTAAATATGTTAAAGTAGTAAGTATCTATCCATCCTTAATCAAATGTTTCGAGTTCTAGCCTTTCAAATAGAATCGTCTTTAGTAGGAAAGTATTTTACCTCCTTCCCGATTTTTGGGTGCAAATCTATATTACTCGAGCCCCAAAGCACATATTAGTTGAATTAACCCAAAAAATCACTTCACTGTGAGAAGTTGAAAATGACTTATTCAGTTAGGTGCCTATGAAGGTAGGGCTTTGTATTTGTATTTTAGTAGGGATTAAATATACTTTGTTTTATAAGATTTTATTTGGAGCATCTTTTTCTTTTGCTTTGGACAATTGGGTGGGTTCTAATTATTGATTTGGCCTTCTCTTTCCGATGGCTACATTGCCGGTATGATTTGTGCGACTTCAACTTTGTCATCATTATAAGTTTTTCTTTTTCATCATTGTACTTGTTTCTATAATGTTTATCGACAATACCACATGTAAAATTGTTATATATTTTGTTAGCAGCTCATATTTTCTCCCAAAAGAATAATAATAATAATAATATTCTTTTGTCATTATATAGCGAATTTATTAACAAGATTTGGACTTCTCTTAAATAGTATTTTGAGAAAACAAAGATTGATTTTTGAACCAATCCACTTGTTTGTTAGTAGTTGTTATCTATGAACTACGGCCATGCTTTTTGAAAAATTGATGTTTTAAACGATTAAAATTATAATGTGGTACGAGGATAAAGAACAAAGTATATTGCTAGTTCTTCTCTACTTTTCGTACTTGAGAATTGAGATGGTCGTCGTTCATTTATAAATTGACACAACTCATCCTTTGCTTTCTTTTTCTTTTTTTGACGAGTCTAATGTGGCTAAAAGGTCAAAAAAGCACAAAAGAATGCTTCAAGCTTCAACTACTTCGTCATTTGATTGTCGTAGAAAATACAAAGCAAAAGTCATATAAGAATTACTCGTAGTGGCGGAGCCAGAATTTTTGTTAAGGATTGTCAAAATATATAAGTAAACATATCAGGAAATTAAAGGGAGTAGAATACATAGTATATATATATATATATATATATATATATATATATATATATATTTTTTTTTTTTTTTTTTTTTTT
>NW_017671504.1:143947-145534 GCF_001879085.1 Nicotiana attenuata
TACCTACCTACACAGTATACCCCTTCCTATAAGGTGGCTCCGCCACTGCTCGCAATAACGAACTTGCAAATAAATTTATTGATCATAAAGAAATTTGTTGTTCTTGACCCATTGTTATTCTAACAAGTAAAAGTTCGTCCGTTTGTTAGAATCAAGGATTGAGAGAAAAAATCGAAAATACCCGGTTAGGGTTCTAAATCATGAAGAGAGAGGAAAATCTGTATTTTCATTATTCCAAACTTTTTACAAAATGAAATCTATCTTCCTTATCCATCTTTAGTTTCAGATTGGGCCTCTTTTATATGACCCGGAGGCCCAAATACAATAAATACTAGTTGAGGCCCAATTACTAATACACATACTAACTATCTTCTAAACTATTATCTAGACTATGAATCCCAACACCCCCCCTCAAGTTGGAGGGTGGTACAACACCCAACTTGCCAAGATGAAGGTGATGAACATTGCCAGGCAGAGATTTGGTGAAGATATCAGCCACTTGAGATGCACTGGAGGTATGAAGCAAAGTGATCAATCCATCAGTGAGCTTGCTCCGGACAAAGTGACAATCTAACTCAATGTGCTTGGTCTGCTCATGGAAGACTGGATTCTTTGCAATGTGTAAGGCAGCCTGGTTATCACAGAAAACAGGGATGGAAGAATAGGCAGGAAGGCCAAAATCAGTCAATAATCTGGACAACCATGTAACCTCAGCAACAGCTTTGCTCAATGAATGATATTCAGCTTCAGCTGAAGAAAGAGAAACCACAGGCTGTTTCTTAGACTTCAAGCACACTAAACTACCACCCAACAATATGCAAAAACCTGTAACTGATCTTCTACTGCCAGGGCAAGATCCCCAATCACTGTCACAGAACACCTGAAGAGAAAGATCTGAAGAATTGTTGAAGAAAATGCCATGATCTGAAGTACCATTAATGTATCTCAATAGGTGAAGGGCAGCCTTCATATGAGGAGTACAAGGATGCTGCATAAATTGGCTTAAATGCTGAACAGCAAAAGACAAATCAGGCCTAGTGTGTGTTAAGAAATTCAGCTTCCCAACAAGACTTCTATAAACTTCAGGATTAGGCAAAGAATCCCCTGTTTTAGCTTTAAGTTTCTCATGTAACTTAAGGAGAGATATAACAGGGGAACAGGCATCACAATGGAACTCCTTTAAAAGATCATGAATAAACTTCCTTTGATGCAATAGAACCCCAGAAGGAGAGTACAACACCTCAATACCAAGGAAGTAATTAAGAAGACCCAAATCTTTGATTTTGAACTGATCATGAAGAAAGGCTTTTAAGGCAGAAACTTTTTCTAAATCAGTCCCAGTAAGAACAATATCATCTACATACACAGCCAAGATCACAAGAGAGTTCCCAGAACCTTTTGTAAACAAGGAATAATCATTGAGAGTATGAGTATACCCTCTTCACCGTAAGGCTTGTGATAGCTTAGCATACCACTGCCTGGAGGCCTGTCTCAGCCCATATAAAGACTTTTTCAGCTTACACACAGGAGGGGCAGAAGAGGATGAAGAAGGAACAGACATGCCAGGAGGAAGTTTCATATAAACTT
>NW_017671504.1:147532-186651 GCF_001879085.1 Nicotiana attenuata
TTAGGCAGATAGCCATGAGTGTAGGAGGAGAAGATGGAGTGGAAATGTGAGACTGCTGCAGCAACATCATAAGCTGAGAGTACTGATCTTTAGTTAATCCAGGGACTGCAGAAGCTTGGGCAGACTCAGATTCAACAGGTGCAGCAACATCACCAGAATGATCAACCTCAACATGTGCAGTAGATTTCCTAGGGCCAGGTCCCTTAGTGAACTTGAAATTTGGAGGAAACCCATGCAATTTGTAGTACTTTTCAATAGTATGCCCTGGTTTCTTGCAATACTTGTAGATCAGGGATGGCCTTTGAGACTCTGAGCTAAACCTTGAATAAAAATTTTGTGGTCTGGGAGAGTCAAAATTGATCTTAGATGGGAAAGTCTGTTTGGAGACCCCAACATTGAAGGAGGCAGAATTGTTATTGAATCGAGATGTAGAGGACACCTGTCTCTTTTTCTCATCAGCCAGAAGAATGTTGTACACAGTATTCATTGAGGGCAAGGGCTTCATCATGATTATGTTACTCCTTACTTGGAGATAAGTATCATTGAGTCCCATTAAGAATTGATAGACTTTCTGTTCTTCTTCAGCTTTCTTATTACCCCTACATGTGCAAATAGACAAATGATTGACAAAAATAGAAGATATCTCATCCCAGAGTTGTTATATGGTATTAAAATAGGATGCTATGTCTAGTGAGCCTTGAGATATGTGTGATAATTCTTTCTTAAGTTCAAACAATCTAGCTCCATCAGCCTTTCCATATCTCTCCTCAAGTTCATTCCAAATGTCTTTGGCTAACTCAGAGTACTCAACACTACGAGATATTTCTTTGGTAAGGGAGTTTGTTAACCAAGAAATGACCAAATCATTGCATCTCTGCCATTGCCTTGCCAATGGAGACTCAGCAGTTGGCTTCACAGATGAGCCATTGATGAAATCCAACTTATTACGAACAGACAAAGCTACTAGGATAGTCCTACGCCAGCTAGAATAACCAGACCCATCAAAAGGAGTAGAAACTAGAGAAGCGCCTAAAACGTCAGAGGGATGAACATATAGTGGGTGACATGGATGAGTGTAATCATCCAGATGAAAAGCAGTACGGGATGAAGTCCCTACAGCATCGACTGAAGTATCAGAATTATTTGTCATACTGACAATCGATCACAATAGCAAATTGAAACAGACTACTAACAATAGTGAAATTTAGGGTTTGAGGATTTCTAAAGAAAACAGTCAAAATTGCACATGTAGAACAAGGAACAACAACAATGAGCTAACAAATAACTAGGGAGATGAAACGATGTTACCGAGAGCACCGTTTGCTACCGGAAGGGGACGACCTTAAGAGAAAATGAAGAAAAAGACGGAAAAATTTGGAGAAGATAAGCTGAAACAGGATCGACTCAGTCCAAATCAACAAATTACGGCGTCAACTAATGGCCAAATTGAAAAGAAAACTCCTTTTCACCATCAATTTCCTTTTCGCAAAAAAAAACCTAGATTTCGATCTCCGGCGATCACCAAATCGGATCGAAATTTTGCATAGAAACATCACCAATACCGTTACTCATCGACGGAGAAACAAATCTCAAGCACTGTGGCTCTGGCTCTGATACCATGTTAGAATCGAGGATTGAGAGAAAAAATCGAAAATACCCAGTTAGGGTTCTAAGACATGAAGAGAGAGGAAAATCTGTATTTTCATTATTCCAAACTTTATACAAAATGAAATCTATCTTCCTTATCCTTCTTTAGTTTCAGATTGAGCCTCTTTTATATGACCCGGAGGCCCAAATACAATAAATACTAGTTGAGGCCCAATTACTAATACACATACTAACTATCTTCTAAACTATTCTCTAGACTATGAATCCCAACACCGTTATGGGATCTCTAATTCATTTTGAGGTCTTCTCTTTCCTTACGTGAATTAGGCTTCAAAATAATATACGTAGACTACTCTAGTTATTGTCAAGTGGAAAAATAAGGCAATGATTAAAAAAAGAAAAAGAAAGAAGGAAAGGTTGACTAAACGAGGGGATAGAGAGATGATTATTGACTTACTATAAAGGGAGGAAAAGCTTTCACGTCTCCCTGCCGACAAAAGTATATACTATAGTAAGTAGGAGTATCACAATTTCTTGATGTTAGACATCTTTACCCCCCAAAAAACAGAAAAAAACAAAAAAACACAGCGAAAGAGAGATAATTATTCTTACAAACTTGACTTTTAGATAATCAAATATCAGTTTCATAACAAAAATTAATCAAATTGCACCGTTTAGAAACATAAAACTGCACTCAATATTAGGGTGTTCATACCGAACCGGAAAGTCACACAAAAATCAATAAATCAAACGAAATCGATTAAAAAATCCGATTAGGTTTGGTTTGCATTTGTATGGTATTGAGTAAAAACATTCGAATCAAACCGACATATAAATATATAATTTTTATGTATACTTTTAAATTTTTATATTGAATTTTCTTTTTAAAAAATGTCCAAAAATATTTAGGATCTTCTCATGGGATGTAATATTTAATAGAACTATGAGGTGCATTCATTTTTAATTACTTTAAATAATTGGTTATATCACTTTCTTATCAAGTGTTATTGAAATGCGTCAATCATCTATTTATTCTTGCATATATGTCAAGATTTCTTCTATCTTTTTCGATTTTGAAATGGTATTTCGACAACTTAAAATTAAATAGAATATATCATTATTTAGGTATCATATTGATTTTTATATTTTTTTTATTAAATTCAGGTAAATCTTGAAAGCGTACATCAACAAAAAATTATTATTATACGACTAAGAAAATAACTATTATGTGTTACTAAAGAAATTCTCTCATAAGAATATTTTAATAAGTCATATGTTTGTCATTTTACTAGACATATATTCACTTATCAAAATTTTATCTATAACACCAAAGTAAGATTGAAATAATATTCATGTAAAAAAAAATTCGAAAGATCCGACGAAACCGAACCAATCCAAACCGATGTAGTTGATTTGATTTGGTTTTGATAAAAAATGAACCAACCCGATCCATATGCACCCCTACTAAATATTATAATTTCAGTTCAGTTAATCTATAATATGTTGGATTGAATTGCAAATATTTTAGGTGATCTAATATTCCAAGTGTTTATGCCATAAAAACACAACCACACTGCATAAATGTGTTTTAAACCTTTGGTTTTGATGTTGATGTAAAGCAAAAATAGGTAGCCAAAATATATACTAAAAGGTACAATTTGTTATGAATATATTATATTATGAATGTTCATTTAGTATTCCGTTATAAATAAGCTTCATGGATAAATTTTTTATATGGGACTCCGCAGTAAATATGTTTATCTATTTAGTACTATATTGGAAATAAGCCTCATGAAGAAGCTTATCATTTCGGTTCTCCGTCATGGATAAATATTACCCGATAGAAGATTATCTATATCTGGTCCAATAACAGCTTACAAGAAGCTTACAATTCAGCTTGCAGTAGGAGCTTACAAGCAGCTTACGCAGCAGCTTGTAGTAACAACTTACAGAGCAACTTTTACAGCAACTTCCTTTCTTCTATAAATAGAGCTCTGATACCAATCTGTCACGATCCAAAAATCCACTAGTCGTGATGACACCTAAACCAACCCGCTAGGTAAGCCGACTAATAACTATCCAATTTCAATAATATTTAACAGGCCAATTAATCAAAGAAATTATCTGAATCTTATACATTCCCCAAGAACTTGTCACGACCCCAGTTCGCCCTTCCTGAACTGTCGTGACGGAACCTAGTCTGTACGACTAGGTAAGCCTAATCGCGGAAAAGAAACCAAGAATTTGCGGAAGTAAAACAATTTAAAACAGAAATAAGAAATAACCAGTGTATAAATGTGCCGCTCGGCATACACCATACTTAACTCACAAAACCAACACATAAATCCAAGACCGGGAAACCCATGAATCACAAGCTAAGAAGTACTACACAGCTCTAACTCCAGAAAGTCTAACAAGAACTGAAAAAATATACAGAAGGGATAACACTAAACAACAAGAATAGAAAGAGACTCCTCGGTCTGCGGACGCGGCAGATATACCTTGAAGCCTCTATAGAAGCGCCTCGCCTCAAGGATGATAAGACTGAGCGAAAGTACCTTGAGCTGCACATGAAAAACATGCGCAGAAGGGGCATGAGTACACCACAGCGGTACTCAGTAAGTGCCAAGCCTAACCTCGGTTGGGTAGTGACGAGGAAGGTCAGGGCCCTACTGAGATTAAATAGATATTAAAGTGACAGGATAATTTATGCAGTGCAATTGAGAATCTACGGCAAGAGTCTATACAGGATAATAAAAGTACAATAACGGAAACAGAGGTAAAGGCAAACCACAAGGAACTACCACTCATAGCAAGGATGATAACCGGGGATCTCTTAGTATCCGGAGGATCTCTTGGTATCCTCAAAATATGCTAGGGATCTCTTAGTATCCCGAGGATCTCTTGGTATCCTCAATATATGCTTGGGATCTCTTGGTATCCCGAGGATCTCTTGGTATCCTCAATATATGCTAGGGATCTCTTAGTATCCCGAGGATCTCTTGGTATCCTCAATATACGTACCAGGGATATCTTGGTATCCCGCACCTCAGTCCAGATCATAAATACGTACAGGGGATCTCCCGGAATGACGTCCCGTTGTCCCAAATTAAAAGTGCAGGGGGATCTCCCGAAATACCGTTCTGTAGTCCCAAAGTAAACATACAACAACAACAAGAATTCAATTCAATCAATTTCATATCAAAGTGAAGCAGGTAAATCCTAGCCTAGCATGGTGCACATAATACAATTAAGGCAGTTAAGGCAAATAGAGCAATTTAGATAAGTAGACATGCTTCACTGGGCTACAGCAGGTTTAATTTCCAAACAGTGTAAGTAAGAAAAAGGAAGAACACAATTTAAGGCTATTTTTTATGAAAAACCGGATTTCCAACAAGTAGCTCAAGTACGCGCTCGTCACCTCACGTACAAGGCATTTCATTTATCAAATATATCATATCCTAAGGGGAAGGTCCCCCACACAAGGTTAGGCAAGCCACTTACCTCGAACCGGCTCAAATCAACTAGAAACCACGCTCTTGCCACGAGTATCCGACTCCAAATGGCCCAAATCTATTCAATTCCATTTCATAATGTAAATAATACTTCAAGAAGCTGAATCTACGATTAAGTTCTAAGCTAATATGCGAAATTATGTAAAATGACCAAAATGCCCCTCGGGCCCACGTCTCGGAATCGGGTAAAATTTATATTTCCAGAAATCTCGCACTCTCTCGAGTCTAACCATACCAAAATTTTCCAAATCCCATAACATTTCGACCCTCAAATCCGTGATTCTATCCGAGAGGGTTTTCTAAACTTTTCCAACAAAATTCACGGATTAAATGCCAAAACTACTAATAGATTCGAGTAATCTAACCAAAATTTAGTTAAGAACACTTGCCCCGTTGATCCCTCTAAATATCTCTCGAAAAATCGCCTCACCCGAGCTCCACATCATCGAAAATGGAAAATGGGATGAAGTCCCATTTTCAGAACTTGAAATAATTTGTCCAGCAATTTTCGCACCTGCGGTTACTGTTCACCGCAGGTGCGGTTACTATTCACCGCAGGTGCAGTACTGTTCACCGCAGATGGGGTTACTGTTCACCGTAGATGCGGTCACTGTTCACCGCAGGTGCAGTTACTATTCACCGCAGGTGCGGTACTGTTCACCGCTGATGCGGTTACTGTTCACCGCAGGTGCGGTTACTATTTACCGCAGGTGCGGTACTGTTCACCGCAGAAGCGACAAATGCAGAAGCTGAAATTTCAGCAGCTCTCTTCAAGTCCGAATTGATCCGTTAACCTTTCGAAACACACCCGAGGCCCCCGAGACCTCAACTAAACATGCCAACCAATCCTAAAACATCATTCAAACTTGTACCAATCTTCAAAATACTTCAAACAATATCAACACACCTATTTTTCATCGAATTCAAGCCTAAGAATTTCAAAAACTCTAAAAATACGCTTTCGATCAAAAAGTCTATCAAACCTCGTCCGAATGACCTTAAATTTTGCACACACGTCACATTCAACACTACGGAGCTACTCCAACTTCCAGAATTTCATTCCGGCCCTCGGATCAAAATCTCGCTATCAAACCGGAAACTTCCAAAATTCAACTTTCGGCACTTGAAGCCTAAATTAGCTATGGACCTCCAAAACACAATCCGACCACGCCCCTAAACCCGAAATCACCTAACGGAGCTAACGGAACCATCGGATTTCCATTTCGAGGCCGTCTTCACACTATTCCAACTACCGTCGATTTTCCAACACTTAAGCTCTCATTTAGGGACTAAGTGTCCCAAAACTCTCCAAAACTCAAAACCGAACATCCCGGCAAATCAAAATAGCAGAAATAAACTTAGGGGAGGCAGTTAATAGGGGATCTGGGCGTAAATTCCAAAAACGACCGGCCGGGTCGTTACATCCTCCCACACTTATGCATTCGTTCGTCCTCGAACGAGTACAAAGACATACCTGAAGTGAAGCTGCTCATGACCCAAACTGCTGAGCGACGCGCTAGAGCTCAAAACGACCGGTCGGGTCGTTACATCCTCTCCCACTTAAACATACGTTCGTCCTCGAACGTGCTAAGAACCGTGTTGGGGGTTGTCCGAAATCACTGCTTAACACCTCGAGCACCTACCCATGCTACCACAACTCAGCTGGGTGCCCTAGCTCGATCAATCTGACGATATCCTTTTCCACTTAAGCAAATAAGCCTTAGAGCCCAATTCCTACATCCAGAATTCTCTGCCAGGCCTATTCCAACATACGCTCACCGTATCAATAACCACTCGCGGTACCTAAACATGACTGTATACCTTAGCTGACTTCACACCTTGCACCACTTTACTCACAGGACCACAATAACATTCTCTGATCAAATTAGTTGAAATTCCACGAGTCTGATGCTCCCATTGCACCTCATGACCTACATAGGTCTCGCTGCAACTCTTACAATACTGCCAAGATGAAAGAGGTGTGTAGAAATTCATACCCAACTGCCGAGTCAACAAATCATTGGGCCTATACTCCTGTTAAGAACCATCACCTCATTCTGAACCAAATAATGGTCTTAGCTCCTTAATATACTTCATATAATCAGTTTGCACTGATCCTAAATCCAATGATCTCGTCTCACCCAGTACGAACCGCTCAGGCAATAAGCCACCCCGGACATGATCAAAAGTCTCATATGATGCCACAATGTGCCAATAGGCTATGAACTCGAACGCGACAAAAAGAAAACGAACTCTAGAAGGAACTACCTCAACTCACGAACTAATATGAACTTTCCTTCGAAAATAGGAAGCAAGGAATACAAAAATAGCATATAGAAAACTGTACTCAATATCACACTGTTGCGGCGTGCAACCTGATCCAAATAACATACGCATGGCGGCGTGCCACCCGATCCAAATAATATATCCATGGCGGCGTGCCACCCGATCCAAATAACATACCCATGGCGGCGTGCCACCCGAGCCACACATAGAATTCACATAAGGAGATATACATCGAGCTAAACTGCTCATTATAACAAAATTCCGAATATCAGTCACAAGCACTCTAAGTGCATAATACCATCCCTGGGGAGACATAGTGCCATAGGCTACAAAACTCAAACACAACTGAGGTGCGATATACGATCTGAATCTCGGGAACCATCCTGCTCATATAACATCATCTCTACGCGGAACCTCAACACATAAGAAATTCATCAAGCCATCTCACAAATCATATGGTGCAATATATCATTACATGAAATAGCTGACGACGAAATAGTACCCCGACTACTTGTCCAAAGGAGCGCATTGCTGAAATGAACACATCTGGCCTGATATAGAGCCCATGTTCACATTTAGATCCACCCACAGACCTCAAGCTGATTCTGATCACACTGAACTAGGCTAATAACCTTTCGAAGGTCCATAATAACCCCCTTTTTCTCGTAACACACGTGAAATATCATCATAACCGGGGCAATCCTCCACGGCCCACAACCCAATGTCGAGTGCCCTCCAGGTATAAATTCTCAAATTAATGATATCACCACCGTCTTCATACTTGGTTTAAAATCTTCAATCAATCAAGTGACTACATGCCACACTTATACAATCTTCCTGTGGGGCACGCTCCCACGACCTTCCGTAATAGACAACAAATATGCGTATCCATACCACCAGCCGCACTAACGCTGAGAAAGCGTTCAAGAATCCATAAGCAGGATGCAAGGCCCTTTTTCACAAAACACCGATCTCAAGTGACGCTGAAGACGATACCCACTTACTTTAAACATCGAAACCCCTTTACTGCTCATCCGAGCTCGCGACATCCTTGTCAACACCGAACTGCAACCTTGATCCTCACTTCAATTTCCACACCACACACTGCACCAACATGCCAATATATGATAGAACATGATTTTCATCATAACTCCGTAACCACTAATAGATTAACACTTCATCGTATAAAACTCTTTCACTTAACTCACTTCAGGAGAACCATAGCAACACACAGGTGAATTCTCATAACCGTGGAATATGCAAATCTCTAAGTAGTGGTCTAAGCCACCATAGCCCTTCCGGGATCCGCCTACACATGACAGGCCATAATAGTTGAATACTTTTGAATAACATCAATTACGGCGATCGACAAGACTCACACATGCCGTCACGAATCACTTGCATAACTTGATCACGTTGAAGGAAATGATCACTACCACCAATATGCCAATTTAACTATGGCTAACCAATCCATCTTCTTCCAAATTAATTCTTGATTGCCTTAGAATAATAATGACTCCATTCAACACATAACACACTCCATCCGCACTCATCCCGAGTGACATGGAATTGACGAGACCATGCTGTCTCTATCCCACGAACCATTTCATACCTCCCAAATGCTACACTGCGAGTCAAAGCATCATAGAATATTCTGTGCCCCTTCTCATAAGCTGTTACAAGGCTTGATTCTTAACCGTACCTATAGGCTCGAAATCATTAGGCACCACGCCTTGCCTCTTTGAATCCACTAGGACCGTTGTTGAGAGCCACCCGCTCTGACTTGGCCCCGAATATAATCAACTCCATGAATCTTCTAGCACATGAATACCCTCTCGACGAAGCATCCGGCAGAATCACTTCCCTTGAAATTCGCCCCTATACAAGGCATAAATCCTGAACCCAAGATCACTCTCTAGCTGCACAAGTCCATTCACCCCTCATGGACATCAATTAAATGTGCGGCAACATCCTTCCAATTCAAAGTTACGTTGTATCCTCCTTCATTTCAAGTAGCTCCTTTCCGTTATATCGAATCTCCTGCCGCATAAAAGCCCAATACTTCAAATTAAATGCGTAGCCCCCAATCATCAATCACTAAAATTCCCAAGTCGTTGAACTCTTCCTTAAGGCGTGTAAGTCATCCTAGCACAAAGCCCATATGCAAATCCGCCATCTCTCATTGGCAGAACTCACCCCTCTAATCAACCACTGTTTGTTTTTAGGTTTTATTTACACCGACCGCCTGACACTCCCCACATTTCTTTCCTCATCCTTTGGCTGCTCAGTTTTTCTTTTTTTTTTTTTTGTTGTCTTAATAAAATCTATTCTTCGTAGCACTTGAACCCACAATTCGCTACTAACTTTAAACCTTTCCGGAGATCATCTTTCTCGAACCGTCCACATTAGAAACACCGATTCAATCCTGAACCACCGCACCCCGCGATATCCAACAGTCTTTTTCTATATTTCACCACAATATCCTACCCCAAGGGCGAATTGCAGGAAGACCATAGCCGAGCTTACACATACAATCGAGGACGACGACACTATATCGTAGATAAAAATTCCACCACGCTCGAAATTACCAAGTCTCGTTACTCCATCACCCCAATTCTGGACATTCATAGGCCAATTGCTTTTCCTTCGCCGGAAGTGAAATATCATATTTCTGAATCGTGCACTGAGTAGATTTCCTTTCAACTCATTCACCGCCCCAACACATAGGCAAGTATTTTATCATCAAGTCAATACTGTGTGATAACCAATCACGAGCATCATAGCAACCAGTGCATAGCCTCCAAGCTCTTAGGAGCACAACTATCGAGCCGAAACGATAGAAAAATCCTTCCGCAAGGCGACGACAATAGCTCACCCAACTATACCGGGAGAAACATCCCGCACCACATCTGTAGTAACATTAAAATTCTTCAATTCTCGATTTATAACAAGCGGTTTGCGTCGCATAAGATTGAGTAGGAAGGAAACAAGGGCATAAGCCTCAAGGAATCAAGTCGCACAATGAGGAAATCAAGAAGTGGAATTTTCCTAAAAGTTACATAGCCTCTCGTAGATAAGTACAGACGTCTCTGTACTGATCTGCGAGACTCCAATAAACCGGCTTGTGATCCATGACTCCTATGAACCTAGAGCTCTGATACAAACTTGTCACAACCCTAGTTCGCCCTCCGTGAACTGTCGTGACGGCACCTAGTCTCTACGACTAGGTAAGCCTAATCGCGGAAAAGAAACAAAGAATTTGCGGAAGTAAAACAATTTAAAACGGAAATAAGAAATAACCAGTGTATAAATGTGCCGCTCGGCATACACCATAGTTAACTCTCAAAAGCAACACATAAATCCAAGATCGAAAACCCATGAATCACAAGCTAAGAAGTACTACACAGCTCTAACTCCAGAATGTCTAACAAGAACTGAAAAAATACAGAAGGGCTAGCACTAAACAGCAAGAATAGAAAGAGACTCCTCGGTCTGCGGACGCGGCAGATATACCTTGAAGTCTCTACAGAAGCGCCTCGCCTCAAGGTTGATAAGACTGAGCGAAAGTACCTGGAGCTGCACATGAAAAACATGCACAGAAGGGGCATGAGTACACCACAGCGGTACTCGGTAAGTGCCAAGCCTAACCTCGGTTGGGTAGTGACGAGGAAGGTCAGGGCCCTACTGAGATTAAATAGATATTAAAGTGACAAGATAAGTTAAGCAGTGCAATTGAGAATCTACAGCAAGAGTCTATACAGGATAATAAAAGTACAATAACGGAAACAGAGGTAAAGGCAAACCACAAGGAACTACCACTCATAGCAAGGATGATAACCGGGGATCTCTTGGTATCCTGAGGATCTCTTGGTATCCTCAAAATATGCTAGGGATCTCTTAGTATCCCGAGGATCTCTTGGTATCCTCAATATATGCTAGGGATCTCTTGGTATCCCGAGGATCTCTTGGTATCCTCAATATATTCTAGGGATCTCTTGGTATCCCGAAGATCTCTTGGTATCCTCAATATATGCTAGGGATCTCTTAGTATCCCGAGGATCTCTTGGTATCCTCAATATACATGCCAGGGATATCTTGGTATCCCGCACCTCAGTCCAGATCATAAATACGTACAGGGGATCTCCCGGAATGCCGTCCCGTAGTCCCAAATTAAAAGTGCAGGGGGGATCTTCCAAAATACCGTTCCGTAGTCCCAAAGTAAACATACAGCAACATAAAGAATTCAATTCAATCAATTTCATATCAAAGTGAAGCAGGTAAATCCTAGCCTAGCATGGTGCACGTAATACAATTAAGGAAGTTAAGGCAAGTAGAGCAATTTAGATAAGTAGACATGCTTCTCTAGGCTACAGCAGGTTTAATTTCCAAACAGTGTAAGTAAGAGAAAGGAAGAACACAATTTAAGGCTATTTTTTTTAATGAAAAACCGGATTTCCAACAATTAGCTCAAGTACGCGCTCGTCACCTCACGTACAAGGCATTTCAGTTATCAAATATATCATATCCTAAGGGGAAGGTCCCCCACACAAGGTTAGGCAAGCCACTTACCTCGAACCGGCTCAAATCAACTAGAAACCACGCTCTTGCCACGAGTATCCGACTCCAAATGGCCCAAATCTATTCAATTCTATTTCATAATGTAAATAATACTTCAAGAAGCCAAATCTACGATTAAGTTCTAAGCTAATATGCGAAATTATATAAAATGACCAAAATACCCCTCGGGCCCACATCTCGGAATCGGGTAAAATTTATATTTCCAGAAACCTCGCACTCTCTCGAGTCTAACCATACCAAAATTGTCCAAATCCCATAACATTTCGACCCTCAAATCCGTGATTCTATCCGAGAGGGTTTTCTAAACTTTTCCAATAAAATTCACGGATTAAATGCCAAAACTACTAATAGATTCGAGTAATCTAACCAAAATTAAGTTAAGAACACTTACCCCTTTGTTCCCTCTGAAAATCTCTCGAAAAATTGCCTCACCCGAGCTCCACATCGTCAAAAATGGAAAATGGGATGAAGTCCCATTTTCAGAACTTGAAATAATCTGTCCAGCAATTTTCGCACCTGCGGTTACTGTTCACCGCAGGTATGGTTACTATTCACCGCAGGTGCGGTACTGTTCACCGCAGATGCGGTTAGTGTTCACTGCAGATGCGATCACTGTTCACCGCAGGTGCGGTTACTATTCACCGCAGGTGCGGTACTGTTCACCGCAGATGCGGTTACTGTTCACCGCAGATGCGGTCACTGTTCACTGCAGGTGCGGTTACTATTCACCGCAGGTGCGGTACTGTTCAGTGCAGAAGCGAAAAATGCAGAAGCTGAAATTTCAACAGCTCTCTTCAAGTCCGAATCGATCCGTTAACCTTCCGAAACACACCCGAGGCCCCCGAGGCCTCAACCAAACATGCCAACCAATCCTAAAACATCATTCAAACTTGTACCAATCTTCAAAATACTTCAAACAATATCAACACACCTATTTTTCATCGAATTCAAGCCTAAGAATTTCAAAAACTCTAAAAATACGCTTTCGATCAAAAAGTCTATCAAACGTCGTCCGAATGACCTAAAATTTTGCACACACGTAACATTCAACACTACGGAGCTACTCCAACTTCCAGAATTTCATTCCGGCCCTCGGATCAAAATCTCGCTATCGAACCGGAAACTTCCAAAATTCAACTTTCGGCCCCTCAAGCCTAAATTAGCTACGGACCTCCAAAACACAATCCGATCATGCCTCTAAACCCGAAATCACCTAACGGAGCTAACGGAACTATCAGATTTTCATTCCGAGGCCATCTTCACACTGTTCCGACTACGGTCGATTTTCCAACACTTAAGCTCTCATTTAGGGACTAAGTGTCCCAAAACTCTCCGAAACTCAAAACCGAACATCCCAGCAAATCAAAATAGCAGAAATAAACTTGGGGGAGGCAGCTAATAGGGGATTGGGGCGTAAATTCCAAAAAAAAACCGGCCGGGTCGTTATATCCTCCCACACTTAAGCATTCGTTCGTCCTCGAACGAGCACAAAGACATACGTGAAGTGAAGCTGCTCATGACCCAAACTGCTGAGCGACGCGCTAGAGCTCAAAACGACCGGTCGGGTTGTTACAGAACTGGTAGTACAAATCATGAGCTTCTAGTAATAGAATTTACAAAGCTAATATGAAGTAAATACTTCTTCTGTTTGAAAAGTACATAAACAGAATCTTATGAATCTATAATTTACGGCTACTATGAACACGAGGCAGCTACAACTAGAACACAAGTACATCTTCAAATCCAGCTCCAATCGAACACAACAACCTCAGCAACCAACATCTGCACGCAGTGTGCAAAAGTGTAGTATCAGTACAATCGACCCTATGTACTGGTAAATAACCAACCTAACCTTAGGTTGAAAGTAGTGACGAGCTGGAACATAGGTTGGGTCCAACAGCAATAGCCAACAACAATTCATAACAATGTAAAGCAATTAAATAAAGAAGTAACTCAGAGATAAAATGCTCAGCATTTTCATAATTTTCAAAAAATAGTTCCGCTTTTCAAATATATCTGTGAAAACCCAAATTCTCTACCGAAATCGTTAAAAATATGAGTAAGTTTGAACACTGGAACTTTTACCTTTCATTAGGTAAATGTTTCATTTTTAGGTAGCATGAGGAAAGTATATCTCAATGCCTACATGTCAAGATACAGGTAAAATCATGAATGCCACCAAAACCGAGCAGCAAAAGGAATTGCATCTCTATGCATATCTCAAGTACGCATGTCAAATGCAATGCCTCTCAGTGATGAACTCATGTACTCACACTCTCAGAGTACTCAACCTCACTATCTCGCATTATCTCTTACCGTGCTCAATACTCAGCACACTCAATCGCTCAGCACTGTACAATACTCGTTGCGGTGTGCAACCCGATCCACACATATAGCCATCAGGCTCGTTGTGGCGTGCAACCCGATCCATATACATATAGCCATAAGGCTCATTGCGGCGTACAACCCGATCTATATATATATATATATATATATATATATATATATATATATATATATATATACATACATAGTCGATTGCGCTCACTGGGGGGGGTGTGCAGACTTAGGAGGGGCTCCTTTAACCCAAGCGCTATATTGCTGCGGCGTGCAGCCCGATGCCATAAAATGTTCAATATAACATGCTGCGGCGTGTAGCCCGATCCCATAACTGTTACTCATAACCAGACTCTCAGCCTTACTCAGTCCTTAATCTCTCAAGTCTCACTCACGGGCTCACAATGTCATGAAACTTGCCCGACAACAGTGATATGATGTATCAATAACTAACAACCGAGAGTGAAATATGATATGAATGCATGAATATGACTGAGTTCGAACATATCAGTAAAATCAGAGAGATGACAGCAAGAAATGATCACTATGGGTCCCAACTGTATCGGCATAACCCCTAACATGATATCTAGCATGATTGACAGCTCAATTATTTTATCACATAGTGAACACACAAATAACAACAAGATATGGCCACTATACAGTGCCATGGAAACAACAGAGTCACAAATTCACAGGGTGCACGCCCACACGCCCGCCACCTAGCGTGTGCATCACCTCAGTACCAATCACGCAACATGTAATTTGGTATTTCATACCCTCAGCACTAAGTTTAGCAGTGTTTCTTAACTCGAACAAGCCAATTCCAATACCGAGCAAGCCAAGCGATGCTCCAAAATGCCATCTCGCGCGTTCCGACCTCCGAGCGTCTCGAAACTAACCAAGAAAAACTCAAATACATCAAACAATTCTAAAGGAACCAATTCCAAATGATAAAGATCGAATCCTAAATCGAATCCCAAATCCAGCCAAAAATTCACACCCAGGCCCGCGGCTCGCAACCCGACAAAACCCTCAAAATATGACAACCCATTCATTTATGAGTCCAACCATACTAGTTTCACTCAAATTCGACTCCAAATCGGTGTTCAAAACTCAAAAATCATATTATGAAACTTTAGGCCAAAACCCCCAAGTTTCCTCTTTTAATTTCATCAACCAATTATTAAAAATGAAGATAGATTCATGGAATAAGATCAAAACCAAGTGTAGAATACTTATCCCAATCCCTGTGATGGAAATTGCTCCAGAAATCGCCTCAATCCGAGCTTGGAAATGTTAAAAGGAAGCCAAAATTGCAAACCCTTGTATTTATCATTCTGCCCAGCACTTCCGCTTCTGTGGACACTTAACCGCATCTGCGGTGTCATAGAAGCGACCGAAATTCCGCTTCTGCGGTAAAATACTAAAGATGGGCCTTCGCTTTTGCAGTCTTTTCCCAGCATCTGCGCAACCGCAGGTGCGGAATAGCCTGTCGCACCTGCGCAACAATCCGCTTCTGCGCCTAACACCCTGCTTCTGCAACCACGCAGGTGCTGGAGAATCTTCGCACCTGCGACTACAGTTCACCAGCCCAAACTGCTTTTGCGCGCCCTTTCTTGCACCTGCGAGCTCGCACCTGCAATCAAAGCTCCGGAGGTGCGATTACACCAGCAGAGTTCACCTTCAGCAATCACTCAACTCCGTCTTTCGATTCGGTAGCCGTCCAGAATCAAACCGAGGCCCCCGGGATCAAACATACCAACAAGTCCTATAACCTAACACGGACCTACCCGAGGTCTCAAAACACACATAACAACATCGAAACGATGAATCACACCTCAATTCAAAAATCAATGAACTTGAAACTTCAAACTTCCACAACCGATGTCAAAACCTATCAAATAACGTTTGATTGACCTCAAATTTCTGCAGACAAGTCAGATTTGACATTACGCACCTTCTCCAACTCATTGAACCAGAATCTGACCCCGATATCAAAAAGTCCACTCCCGGTCAAACTTTTCGAAATTTCAACTTTATCCATTTCAAGCCAAATTCTACTATGGCCTCCAAATCACAATCCGGACACGCTCCTAAGTCCAAAATCGCCTAACGCAGCTAACGGAACCATTAGAAATCCAATTTGAAAAAAAATACTAAAAAGTCAAACTTGGTCAAATCCTTCAAATTTTAAAGCTTCTAGCTGGGAATCATTCTTCAATCAGTTACGAATAACCTGAAAACCAAATCCGATGATCCACATAAGTCATAATACATCATATAGAGCTACTCATGCCCGAAAACTACCAAGCAAAGTACAATTGCTCAGAACGACCGGCCGTGTCATTATAACAATATATCGGTTTCTCTCTATACTTCTCTTTACTTTATAGTCTTTATTTTATAACATGTTATCAACACGAGACTCTGCCATCTCGAGCAAATACTTTGAAAGCATCAAAGGTATGAACTTTTTTTTCTAAATAATATCAAATCTTTCTAAACATGAATTATTAGCCCTGGATATATCAGGAAAAAGAAACATGTCTTAGATGCTTGATGCTGAAATTCATCTTGATGCGATGGGTCTGGCAGGCATCGTCAAGGGTAAAAACCAGGCATCAAACCAAGACCGTGCCAAAGCAATGATATTCCTACGCCATCACCTTGATGAGGGCTAGAAAATGGAATATCTTACTGTTAAAGATCTAGCCATACTGTGGAATAATTTGAAAGATAGATATGACCACTTGAATATGGTCGTTCTTCCACAGGCATGTTATGATTGGACTCGTTTAAGGCTACAAGATTTTAAATCTATCAGTGAGTATAATTCTGCTATGTTCAAAATTATTTCCTAATTAAAATTATGTGGTGATTATATTATTGATCATGAGATGTTGGATAAAACTTTCACCACTTTTCATGCCTCGAATATGCTCCTGCAGCAGCAATATCGAGAGATGGGATTCAAAAAGTATTTTGTACTTATCTCACATCTTCTTGTAGCCGAGCAACATAATTGGCTATTAATGAAAGACCATGAGATCCGACCTGCTAGTTCTTGTCCATTCCTTGAAGTGAATGAGACGAACATCTACCAAGCTAAGTGTGGAAGAGGTCGTGGCCCCAGACGTAGTCATTGCCGTGACCGGGGAAGAAACTCTAATCATGTAAGAATAATGCATCAAAGAACCCTCCTCTTCAATGGAAATGGAAGGAACAAAAATATGAAGCACTGCAAGAAACAAATGCAGAAAATGCGTGCTATAGATGTGGAGGAAAAGGGCATTGGTCACGTATCTGTCGTACGTCAAAGCACCTGGTTGAGCTTTATCAAGCCTCCCTAAAGAAGATTGAGAAAAATGCTGAAGCAAATTTTATTTCTGAAGATAATGTTGACTTCATGCATTTGGATGTAGTTGATTACTTTGCACTCCCAGATGGAGAAACAAGTCACGTAATCGGTGATGAATCTGTAGCAATTTAAACATTTTAATTTTTGTTGTTTGTATTAGATAATATGGTTATGTAATTGTTATACATAAATAAAATTTATGCTTTGATAATGATGTTTACTATAATATTTATTTTGTTTATGCCATTTTGAAGAATATGGATAATCCTCAAATTATGTTTGGATCAAAGACCAATCATGAAGATATTTGTGCAATTGATAGTGGAACAACTCATGCCATATTCAAAGATCAGAAATACTTTTCTTATTTGCATTGGGAAAATGTAAATGTTTCTACAATTTCTGGTAATATAAGTTTGATTAAAGGCTCCGGAAGAGCCACTATATTTCTGTGACGAACCGACCGGTCGTTTTGAGCTCTAGCGCGTCGTTTAGCGGTTTGAGGCCCTGAGTAGCTTCACTTCAGGTATTATGACTTTCATGCGTGGTCAGAATTGAATTATCGGGAAGTTCGGAGTTAATTTGCAAAGAACATTCTCATTTCGAAAGCTTTAAGTTGGAAGGATTGACTAAAGGTGTGATTTTTGAGTAAACAACCTCGGAATCGGGATTTGAAGGTTCCAACAGGTTCGTATGGTGATTTTGGACTTCGGCGTATGTCTGGATCGGGTTTTGGATGACTCGGGAGCATTTCGGCGCCTATTGTGGAAGTTGGCATTTTGGAAGAATTTCATAAATTTGGATTGAGGTGTATTTCAATGTTATCGATGTCCGTTTGGGATTTCGAGTCTGGGAATAGCTCCGTATAGTGATTCTGTTATTAGGAGCGCATCCGAAAGTGGATTTGGAGGTCCGTAGGTCATTTCATGGTCATTTGGCGAAAGTTATAAATTTGAATGTTTTTGAGAAGTTTGACAAGGAGTGGACTTTTTTATATCGGGGTTGGATTCCAATTTTGGAAGTTGGAGTATGTCCGTAATGTCGAATGTGACTTGTGTGCAAAATTTGATGTCAATCGGATGTGATTTGATAGGTTTCGACATCGAATGTAGAAATTGGAATTTCTTAGTTTCATTAGACTCGAATTGGGGTATGATTCGTGTATTTAGCATTGTTTTCAGACTTGTTGGTATGTTTAGACGGGGTCCCGAGGGGCTCGGGTGAGTTTCGGGGTGGTTTTGAACCATTTCTAGGCCATTTTTAGCTGCTGGTTTTTGGCTACAGTAGTGTGCTACACGATCGCGGGGAACCGGTCGCAATCGCGATGAGTAAGATGGGAGAAATTGGCCAGTTATTCACGAACGCGGAAGGCCTTTCGCGATCGCGTAGAGGAAAGTTTCTGCTGCACTGACCCGACTTTGAAAGCTTGTATCTTGAAATCTATAAGGAATTTGGAGATGATCCAAAAATGAAAGTTGTAGTCCTTTGTGTCTAGTTTTCCAAAAATCAAACCATTTGGCATTTGGAGTTGTGTACAAAAGGTTATGGATGGTACACTACAACCTATCCGGGAAGAGTAGGAAATCGCTAAGAAGAAATTTGTGTTACACAGGGCTGACTTTGGAAGCTTATATCTATTAATCTATAAGGAACTGGGAGATAAGCATGAAAGTTGTATTCCTTGGAGTCTAGTTTTCAAAAAATTAAACCATTTACAATTTGGAGTTTTGTACAAAAATTTATGACCTTTATACTAGAGGCTATCTAGAAGAGCTGGGCATTTGTTCTTCGCGATCGCGAAGCATTTTCCGCGATCACGAAGGGCAAGTTTTGGGCTGAGCAATGTTGTGCTTCACGATCGCGAAGAGTAAATACCTGGGCAGAAGCTATATTTCGAGGTTTTGGCCATTTTTAACATATTTGGAGCTATGGAGCTCGGATTGAAGCGATTTTTGAGGCAATTTTCACCATATGGATTGGGGTAAGTGTTCTATATCCGAAAGTAATTATACTTCATAATTATATGGTTATATTTATCATTTATATCGGATTTAAATGGAAGAAATCAAGATTTTTTCCAAACTTTTCAAGAACGAAAATTTAAGATTTTGAGGTCAAGTTGTTATCAGAATTTGATAAAAATGGTATGGTTGAACTCGTATCGGAATGGGTTGTTGGATTTTGTGAGTTTCATCAGGTTCCGAGACGTGAGCCCCACTACCAAATTTTTGAGCGGAGTTGAGAGTTTTTATAAATTGTTAAATTTTAAGCATTAGAGTATATTTTTAATTAATTTGCATGCGAGTTTCGGGCTGAACGCACCAAGTTGGGGCTTTAGAGCGAAACTGTGACAGGAAAGTAGGCTTTAAGACAAGGTAAGTCTCCTTTCTAACCTTGTAAGAGGGAATTAACCCCATAGGTGAACTAAATTATTATGTGCTTCTATTTGTGGGTGGCTACATACGCACGAGGTGACGAGAATCCATCCGTAGCTACTAGCTATTCCTATATCTGGGTAGTTCTAGGCTTACATCATGCCTTGTTGATATTGTTATTGATTTATGTTTATTATTTTCCTTGAGAAGGAGCGGGATTGAGTTTGCTTATTAAATGTTTTGAAAGGAGTTGAAATTGAGGAAATTGGGATCTTAAAAGTTTTCGTTTGAACTTCGTATTTTGAAAAGAATGGAAGAATACTATAATAACTTAAGAAATCTATGTGTAACCGCATCGCAAGTATGATCCGCAAGCGGGGTAATTCATTCTACTATTCTCATGGGAGAGGGCCGATCACCTCGGCAGTTAATAGATGCATCTATGGTTTGCGCCGTTCGACCCACGGCACTGCACAATTTATATTTATGTTGGATCGGGCCGAACGTCCTCAGTAGTATTTGTGTGTGATAATAGAACTAGAAGTCCTTTTTTTATTGGTATAAATTCATTGTTTGGTGTGATCATATGTTTTAAAGGAAGGAAGTGGTTTAAGCTCTTGAATATGGCGAAGATTTGTTCAGTTATTTCTTGTTTTGAGTCTTATTATTGTATATCATGCTTAATTGGAATTTCGTATTATCATATTGTTGGCCCTTAGTAAGTGCCGAAGTCGACCCCTCGTCACTACTTCTTGGAGGTTAGACTGGATACTTACTGGGTACGCGTTGTTTTCGTACTCATCCTACACTTGCTGTATATTTTGTTGTACAGGGACATGTATGACCAGTGGTCTTCAGCGTGGTTGATACGGGAACTTAGGTGAGCTGCATCTTATGAGACGATCCGCAGCCAGCAGATTCTCCTTCAGAGTTCTTGTATTTTCTTTTCTCCAAATTTTGTATTCCGGACAGTTATTGCATTTTGTTTTACTTCCTAGTAAATGCTCATGCACTTGTGACACCGGTTTCTAGGATGATTAGGGGATATTCAATATTGAAATTGGAAAACATCATTATTATTTTGTAAAGTTCATCTTTTACTAGTTAAATTGAAGAAAATTTATGATTTCAAAAATATTAAAAAGAGAATTAAATTAACTATTTAGTTTCGGCTTGCCTGACACTGGTGTCTGGCGCCATCACGACCTTTAACGAATTTTGGGTCGTGACAATTTCTGTCCAAGAGAACAAAACTTATTATAGACAATGCATTATTCTCCTCCAAGTCCCGAAGAAACTCGTTTAGTTTTATAGAAATCTGCCGAAATGGGTATCATGTTGAGACAATAGATGAAACGAATGTGGAATATCTTTGTATTACAAAGAATATTTTTGGCCGGAAGTTCATTGTATAAAAATTACCAACTTTATCTTCTGGCTTGTACTATTCAAAGATTAGTACAGTTGAAGCAAACTCTATGGTAAACCAGAAGTTTACTAATTCAAATACTTTTGTGTGTTGGCATGGTCGTTTAGGCCATCCTGAATAAAAAATGATGAAACAAATTACTGAAAATTCGAGTGGGCATCCATTAAAGAACCTGAAGATTCATACAAATGATGAATTTTCTTGCGATGCTTGTTATGAAGGAAAAATAAGCACAAGACCGTCACCAATGAAGGTCTTCATTGAATCCTCTACCTTTTTAGGACGTATACATGGGGATATATGTGGACGTATTCACTCACCAAGTGACTTGTAGATATTTTATGGTCCCATTAGATGCATTTTCAAGATGGTCTCATGTGTGCCTACTTTCATCTCGTAACCTAGCATTTACAAAGCTATTAGCTCAAATAATTCGATTAAGGGCGCAATTCCCAGATTATCCTATAAAAGCTATTCGCCTTAATAATGCTGGGGAATTCTCATCTCAAGCTTTTTATGATTATTGTCTGTCAATTGGGGTAAAAGTTGAACATCCTGTAGCTTATGTTCATACTCAAAATGGCCTTTCAGCGTCATATATTAAACACTTGCAATTAATAGCAAGACCACTACTTATGAAAACAAAATTGCCCACTACTTTTTGGGGCCATGCTATGTTGCACGCATCATCACTTATTCGTCTCAAACCTGCACATTATAATAATTATTCTCCGTCATAATTAGTTTTTGGTCATGAACCAAATATTTCCCATCTATAAATTTTTGGATGTGTTGTATATGTGCTAGTAGCACCACCACAGAACAGTAAGATGGGCCCCAAAGAAGGTTAGGAATATATGTTGGATTTGAACCACCCTTTATTATTCGCTATCTTGAACCATTGATAGAAATTTGTTTACTACTCGATTTGTAGATTGTTGGTTTGATGAAACTAACTTACCATAATTAGGGGGAGAGAAAAACGAAATCAAAAGAGAAATTGTGTGGAAAGTTTCATGATTATCTCATTTTGATTCACGTACCCCGATATGTAATCACAATGTCTAGAAGATCATCCATTTACAGAATATAGCAAATCAAATGCTAGACACATTTACTGATTTGAAAAAGATAGCTAAGTCACATACCTGTAGAGATTGTGCCTATCCGAATTGATGTCCCAGCAGAACCATCTATTAACATGAGAGCTAGTGAACCTAAAGCACGCCTGAAGCGTGGTAGACCTTTGGGTTCTAATAATCGAAATCCTAGAAAAAGAAAATCGACAAATGATCAAAATGATACTATGAAGGGATCTCCTAAAAAGACCCAAGATCTGATTAGTTCTGATATTCCTGAAGAAATCAATGAACCCGAGACTCAAGTGAGAGAGGAACTTTTGTGATGGGATTAATTTGAATCGATCTGAAATAGTGGTGGATAATATTTTTGCATATAATGTTGCACTTAACATTATTCAAGATACGAGGATCTTGAACCTCGATCTGTCAAAGAATGTCGACAAAGATCTGATTGGCCAAAATGGCAAGAGACAATTCAAGCAAAATTGAAGTCACTTGATAAAAAGAGAGGTCTTTGGACCAGTAGTCCAAACACCTATTGGTATAAAATCAATTGGTCATAAGTGGGGTTTTTTGTTAAAAAGGAATGATAAGAATGAAGTTGAAAGATACAAGGCTCGCCTTGCCACATAAGGATTCTCACAACGACCTGGAGTCGATTATGATGAAACATATTCACCCGTTATGGATGCCATAACATTTTGATATCTCATCAGTTTAGCCCTACATGAAAGGCTTGAATACATCTAGTGGACGTGGTTACAGCTTATCTGTACGGTTCACTTGATAATGAAATTGACATGAAAATCTCTGAAGGATTTAAAATGCCTGAAGCATATTCAAAATTTTGGAAAATGTATTCAATCAGATTACAAAGATCTTTGTACGTTTTAATGCAATCTGGGTACATGTGGTATAATCGCCTCAGTGAATATTTGCTGAAAGAGCGTTACATAAATGATGTTATTTGTCCATGCATTTTTATAAAGAAAATTGTTTCAGAATTTGTTATACTTGCTAATGTTGATGACATAAATCTTGTTGGAACTCCAAAAGAGCTCCAAAGGCAATTGAATATCTTAAGAAAGAATTTGAGATGAAAGATCTTGGAAAATCAAAACTTTGTCTTGGTCTGTAAATTGAACATTTAGCAGACGGGATCTTTATTCATCAATTTGCCTGTACAGAAAGGGTCTTAAAATGCTTTTACATGGACAAAGCACACCCATTGAGTACATCAATGGTTGTTCGATCACATGAAGTGAATAAGGATTTGTTCCGACCTCCAAAAGAGGATGAGGAACTCCTTGGTCCTGAAATATCCTATCTCAGTGCAATTGGTGCACTTATGTATCTTGCTAATGCTACAAGGTATGACTAGCATTTTTTGTTAATTTACTAGCAAGATATAGCTCTTCTCATACACGAAGACATTGGAATGGGATTAAGCATATATTGCGATATTTAAAAGGAATTCTTGATATGGTTTTATTTATGCTAACAAAGATAGTGTAGATCTTGTTGGTTATGTAGATGCAGTTTATTTATCTGATCCCCATAAAGCTTGATCTCAAACCGGGTACGTGTTTACACGTGAAGGTACTGTCATATCATGACACTCCCCAAAGCAATCTATTGTTTCTACATCTTCAAATCATGATGAGATAATAGCTATTCATGAAGAAAGTAGGGAATGCATATGGTTGAGATCAATAATTCATTTTATTCGAGAAATATGTGGTTTGGAATGTGATAAAAGACCCACAATTTTATATGAAAACAATGCTGCATGCATAGCCCAATTGAAGGGAGGATTTATAAAAGGAGATAGAATGAATCACATTTCACCAAAATTATTCTACACACATGAACTTCAGAAAAATGGTGACATTGACGTGCAACAAATCCGTTCAAGTGACAATCCGGCAGATTTATTCACTAAAATCCTTGCCAACTTCAACTTTTGAGAAAATGGTATACAAGATTGGAATGCGGAGACTCAAATATTTGAAACATGATTTTCATCATGGGGAGTAGAATAAGTGTTGTACTCTTTTTTCCCTTACTAAGTTTTTTCCCACGGGGTTTTCCTTATAAGGTTTTTAATGAGGCAACTAGCAACGCGTATTACTAAAGTTTTTCCTTCACTAGGATTTTTTCCCACAGAGATTTTTCTAGTAAGGTTTTAATGAGGCACATTATCTTTTAATGAACATCCAAGGGGGAGTGTTATAAATATATAATATTATGGATGTTCATTTAGTACTCCGTTGTAAATAAGCTTCCTGAAGAAGCTTATCCATATGGGACTCTACCGTAAATATGTTTATCTATTTAGTACTCTATTGGAAATAAAACTCCTGAATAAGCTTATCATTTTGGTACTCCGTTATGAATAAGTATTACTCCCGGTAGAAGATTATGTATATCTGGTACAATAACAGCTTACAAGAAGCTTGCATAGTAACTTGCAGTAGGAGCTTACAAGCAGCTTACACAGCAATTTGTAGTAGCAGCTTACAAAGCAGCTTTTACAACATCTTCCTTTCTTCTATAATAGAGGAGATTTCAGTTTATTATGTACATCAGTTTGAAGTTGAATAATACATCAGTTTCTGTAACAACCCGGCCGATCATTTTGAGAGTTGTAGTCCCATTCCCCCATTTACTGCTCATTATATACTCAATAGGTGTTATGTGATTTATCAAGGTAGTCGGTTTGGGTCCGGAGAGATTTCAGAATGAATTGAGACACTTAGTCTCAAAGCTAGAAGCTTAAGTTGAAAATATTTACCGGATGTTGACTTATGTGTAAACGACTCCGGAATGCAGTTTTGATGGTTCCGTTAGCTTCGTTGGATGATTTTGGACTTGGGAGCGTGTCCGTATTGTGATTTGGTGGTCCGTAGTTGAATTAGGCTTGAAATGGCGAAAGTTGGAAATTTCGAAAGTTTGACCGGGAGTGGACTTTTTGATACCGGGGTTGTATTGGGATTCCGGGAGTTGGAGTAGGTCCTTGGTGTCATTTTTGCGTTTTGTGCAAAAATTGAGGTCATTCGGACGTAATTTGATAGCTTTCGGCGTTGTTTGTAGAAGTTGAAATTTCTTAGTTTCAATAGGCTTGAATTGTAGTGCGATTCGTGTTTTTGGTGTTGGTTGATGTGATTTGAATGCTGAAGCTCACCAGCTTCTGGTGCAATCACACTCGCGGAGTGGGAATCGCATGTGCGTTCACACAGAAGTGAGAAGGGAGCCGTAGAAGCGGCCAAGGAGGATGTGAGCAAAGGTCGCAGGTGCGAGGTTATTTCTGCACCTGCATGGTCGCAGATGCGATGTTTTGGGCACACAAACGGAAGGCTCGCAGGTGCGATGGGGAATTCCGCAGCTGCGATTGTGCAGATGCGGGGCCAGGACCGCAGAAGCGAAGGCCCAGCTCTAGTGGTCCACCACAAAAGCGGAATTTTGGTCGCTTCTGCGACATCGCAGATGCGGTTAAGTGTTTGCAGAAGTGGAAAGGCTAGACAGAAAGTTAAATACAAGGGTTCACAATTTTGGCTTAATTTTAACATTTTGAGCTCGAGTTTTGGAGATTTTTGAGAGGATTTTTGAGGGGATTCTTGAGGTAAGTCCCTTGTGCTCATTTTTTATCGATAATCTTGTTTCCCCATTGATTTTCCCACCTAGATTGTGTGGTTTTGAGGTGAAATTTGGGGGTTTGAGGCTAGGGGTTTGAAGAGTTTGATTTGGGGATTTGGGTGGTGATTTGTTGTTAGATTTTGATAAAATATATATGGTTGGGTTTGTGGTTGAATGGGCTTTCACTTTTTGTGACCTTTGTCGGATTTTGAGACGTGGGCCTGGGGGCCGACTTTGGGCCGTATTTTGAATTTTGACTTATAACTTAGTATTTCCTTATGGAATTAATTCCTTTAGATCGTATTGATTGTATCGTACTGTTTGTGGTTGGATTCAGGACATTTGGAGGCCGATTTGCGAGGCAAAGGTGTATTGGAGTAGAGATTTGCTCGGATTGAGGTAAGTAACACTTTTAAACTTGGCTTTGAGGGTTCGAAACCCCGAATTATGTGTTATATGATTGGCATTGAGGTGACGCACATGCCAAGTGATGGGTGTGCTGGCGTGCACCGTGAGAATTGTGACCTGGTCGATTCTATTGCACTGTATAGTGGATTTATCGTGTTGATATCCGTGTTTTTATCATGTGATAAAGTAATTGAGCTGTCAATCCTGCTAGAGATCATGTTTAGGCCATATGCTGGTACTGTTAGGATCCATAGTGGTTGTTTCTTGCTGTTGAGTTATCGATTTCATTGAAACTTCTTACTCAGTCATATTCATTCATTACATGTCATATCTTAGTCCCTGTTGCTATTTATTTATTGATACATGATATCATCATTTTTGATCTAGTTTCATGAAATTGTAAGCACGTGAGAAAGAGACTGGAGCCTGATTATAAGTGACATTGATGGGATCGGGCTGCACGTCACAGCGGATTTTACTGATTTATGACGCTTGGGCTGAAGGAGCCCCTCCAGAGTCTGCACCCACCTCTAGTGAGCGCGGTTGATATATATTGAGGGATGGATCTTCCCTGGACATGGATCTTGTCCGAAGCATTTATACCTGGGGATGGATCTTCCACACGGGCTGGATTGGCCCTACCCAATACTCTGTGACTGACGGTTAGTTGATGTATATATTCCGGGATGGATCTTCCCTGGGCCGGATTGGCCATAAACAGTACTGAGTGATTGAGCATTTCGAGAGTGTGAGCATACAAGGATTTCAGCATGGTGCATCATATACAACATGTGCATTGGCATGTAGAAGTAGAGAAGTTATATTCTTCACATAATATAGAATTGATCTATCTTACTATATTGAGTTTAAGTGCTGAACTTGAAAGCATGTCTACGTTTCTGCACTGTTATTTCTATATTGAACTGTATCGGTTGAGTTCATCACTACTTTCAGTCCAAATGTTAGATTTGTTACTTATTGAGTTGGTTCTACTCACGCTACACCCTGAACCTCGTGTGCAAATCCAGGTGCTTCCGGTCACGGTGGCTGTTGAGTTGTGGAGTCAGGATATTCGGAGATCATCAATGTAGTTGCCTGGCGTTCGCAGACCTTGACTCTCCTTCATTATCTTTATTTATATTTCAGTTCTTATTCCCTAGACGTTATATTAGACTATTTCCCTGTATAGATGCTCATGTACTCGGTGCCATCCCGGTTTTGGGAGATATTTTGTATTGAGTTACGAATTTTATTCTGTTTTTAAAAGGTTTTCCATAAATATTAACTGCCTCCGCATTTTCAATCTTTTGTTGAGTTGAAATGGTTGAGTAGTTGGCTTGCCAAGTTCCACGATAGGCGCCATCACGACGATTTGGTTTTGGGTCGTGACAGTTTCTCTCTATACTTGTCTTTACTTTACAGTATTTATTTTATAACACAACTATCGTTATAAACTTTTATCATGTGGAAGACTAAGAGCCCATTTGGATTAGTTTGAAAAAAATAGCTTTTAAGTGCTAGAGCTTGTTTTATAAATAAGCAGTTACTTGTTTGGATAAAAATGCTGAGGCTTAAAAAAAACTGTTGAAGTGTTTGGTAAACAAGTGCTAGTAAGAACCTTCTTTTTGTTAAAAAGACAAAAATAGTGTAAATTGGGCAACTAACAAAGATATGATGTCACACAAATTGGAGTCTTAAGTCTTAAACCATATGAAAGAGCATATATAAATTGAGTAAATTAGGCAACTACACAAATCAAGAATCTATAGTACATCCCAGAAACAAATCATAGTAGTATTCAATTTTAGTGGGTAAAAATTTAATAGCAAGACTTGTTTATGATATTCATAATTTCAAAACATTGAAAACACACCACAAATTGAAATACAAAAGGAATATTATACTTATGTGGACTGTAGAGGCTTTCAAAATTGGAGCTGAAGTTGGGGAAAGTTATGGAAGAAGAGGAAGAAGAAAGCAGAGGTCGCAACAAGTGGAGAAACGAAAGAGATTGTATGTTTGGGTTTTCTACTGAGGGCTAATTTCGGGATTAAGAAAAATTATAAGGGATAAGAATGTAATATACTTTATAGGTGTTATGTGACTTCTCGGGGGTAGTTGGTTTGGGTCTGGAGAGATTTCAGAATGAATTGAGACACTTAGTCTCAAGGTTGAATGCTTAAGTTGAAATGGTCGACCGAATGTTAACTTATGAGTGAACGACTCCGAAATGGAGTTTTGATGGTTCTGTTATCTCCGTTGGGTGATTTTGGACTTAGGAGCGTGTCCAGATTGTGATTTGGAGGTCCGTAGTGGAATTAGGCTTGAAATGGTGAAAGCTGGAAATTTAGAAGTTTGACCGAGAGTGAACTTTGTGGTTACCGGGCTCGGATTGGGGTTCCCAGAGGTGGAGTAGGTCTCTGGTATCATTTGTGACTTGTGTGCAAAATTTGGGGTCAATGGGACATGACTTGATAGATTTCGGCATCGAATGTAGAAATTGGAATTTCAAAGTTCATTACGCTTGAATCTACGCGCGATTCGTGGTATTAGCATTGTTTGATGTGATTTTAGGTCTTGAATAAGTTCGTATGATGTTTTGGGACTTGATGGTATATTTGGTTGAAGTTCCGGGGGCCTCGGGTGAGTTTTGGATGGTTAGCAGATCGATTTTGGACATAATGGTATGACTGAAGATTATCTGGTGTGTGTATTTGGTTTATGCGACCGCGTGGACAGGTCCACGATAACATAGGCTTGTTTGGGGAAATGTTGATTTTTGCCCTATGCATTCGCGGGTTGTGGTACACGTTCACGTAGGTTTGTCTAGGCAGTGCATCGCGAACGCATGGGCATTGCCGCGTTCGCGAAGAGGTGGGGAGGCAACTGATTCTCACGCATTTGCTCTTCGTGGTCGCGTGAGGAAGGACGCGATCGCATAGGTTTCTGGAAGCAATGCTTCGCGTTCGTGTGAGGACTAACGCATTTGCGTAGGCTTGGATATACTGGGCAGCTGAGTTGTGCTTCACGATCGCGTGGATATTTCCGCGATCGTGAATAAGGATCGCCGGGCAGAACTTATATATTTCACAATACGAGGGTTTGAGTTCATAACACAAAACTGATTTTGGGAGCTCTGTGGGAGGCAATTCTTGGAGAGATTTTCACGTGGGTGATTGGGGTAAGTGATTCTTACCTAGTTTTTGTTAATTCCATGTTTATGCCTTTGATTTCATCATTAAATTAGTGATTTGGGGTGGAAAATCGGGGAAAAGTGAAGGAAAGTTCTTAGGCCAAATTTTGAGGTTTTGATCGAGATTTTGGTATCGGAAATGAGTAATTTTGGTATGGTTGGACTCGTGGTTGAATGGGTGTTCGGATTTTATGACTTTTACCCGATTTCAAGACGTGGGCCCGGAGGCCGACTTTTGAGTTGACTTTTTGACTTTAGATTAAGAGCTTATTATTTTCTTATGGAATTGATTCCTTTAGCTCGTGTTGATTGTATGGAACTGTTTGTGACTAGATTCGAGGCATTCAATGGCCTTTTCTCGGGGCAAGGGCGTGTTTGAATAGAGATTTGCACTGTCTGAGGTGAGTACAACAACAACAATAACAACTACCCAGTATAATCCCACCAAGTAGGGTCTGGGGAGGGTAGGAAGTACGCAGCCTTACCCCTACCCTGAAAGGATAGGGAGACGGTCTGAGGTAAGTAAGACTTCTAAACTTGGCCCTGATCGTACAAAACCTCGGATTATGTGTTATATGATTGGTGTTGAGGTGATGCACATGCTATGTGATGAGCGTGTGGGCGTACATCGTAAGAATTGGGACTTGGTCGATTCCATGGAACTGTATAGCTGATTTATCTTGTTGTTACCCGTGTTTTCATCATGTGATAAAGTAATCGAGCTGCCAATCATGCTAGAAATCATGTTTAGGCTATATGCCGGTACTGTTGGGACCTATAATGGTCGTTCTTTGCTGTTGACTTAATAAATTGAAATTTCATACTTAGTCATATTTATTCATTGCATATATATATTAGTCTCTGTTGCAATTTATTGATACATCATATCGTCATTTTGGGCTAGTTTCATGACATTGTGAGCCCGAGAGACTGGAGAGATTGATGACTGAGTGAGGCCGATGACCTGATTGTGAGTGATATTTTTGGGATCGGGTTGCACGCCACAACATGTTTTATTTATTTATGCCTGGATCTTGCTTATTATAACGCTTGGGCTGAAGGAGCCCCTCCAGAGTCTGTACACACCCCCAGTGAATGCAGTTAATTTATATTGAGGGATGGATCTTTCCTGGGCATGGATCTTGCCCGAATCATTTAAATTTGGGGATGGATCTTTCCTTGGGCTGCATTAGCCTTATAGAGTACTGAGTGACTGACTGTCAGTTGATTTATATATATCTAGGATTGATATTCCCTGGCTAGATTGACCATATACTGTACTGAGTGATTGAGTATTCTGAGAGTGTGAGTACACGAGGCTTTCAGCGTGGTTCATCACAAACGTCATGTGTATTTATATTCCTTATATCATTCAGAGTTGATCTCTCTTACTTGTACTGAGATTAACTACTGAACTTGAAAGCATGCCTACATTTGTGTACTGTTATTTCTATATTGAACTGTACCTACTAAGTTCGTCACTACTTTTATTTGAAAGGTTAGATTTGTTACTTATTGAGTTGGTTGTACTCACTCTACATCCTACACCTTGTGTGCAGATCCAGGTGTTTCCGGTCACGGCGGTGTTTGTGTTACGGATTCCGGACCTTCGGAGATCATCGAGGTAGTTGCTTGGTGATCGCAGACCTTGACTCTCCTCCCTAATCTTTCATTTTCTATTTCAGTTTTGTTTTCTAGACACTGTACCAGACTATATCTTTTATGTAGATGCTCATGTACTTGTTGACGCCCCGGTTTTGGGAGAGATTTTGTATTGAGTTATTATATCCTATTCTGTTTTTAAAAGGTTTTCCTTAAATTGAACTGTTGCTGTATCTTTCAAAGCTTTAGAGTGTTGGAAATGCATGCATAGTCGGCTTGCCTAGTACTATGATAGGCGCCATTACGACGGGTTAGTTTTGGATCGTGACAAGTTGGTATCAAGGCCTAGGTTACATAGGTGTCACGAGTTATGAGTAGGTTTAGTAGAGTCCTGCAGATCGGTACGAAGACGTCTGTAGTTATCTTCAAGAGGCTGCCGAACCCCTATGAAACTTCACATTCTCGTATTCTTGTCGTGCAAATTTATTGATTCCGGTAACTAAACATTTGTTATTCTATTCTCTCACAGATGGTGAGCACATGGGCTACCTGACAGGATTGACAACCACCAGTAGCACCGGCAAGGGGCTTAAGAGGCCGAGGTCGCGGTAGGGGCAGAGGTGCAGCTCGTAAAGCAGCTAGTGCAGCACCTGCAGATCCACCAGTCAGTCCAGCTCAGGAGCAGGTACCAAATACGGTGGAGCCAATGGGTCCAGCTCAGGCACCAGTTGTCCCCATTATGATTCGAGGCCTTCGGGAGGCTTTGGCTCAAATTTTAACTATGTGTACCAACCTTGCTCAGGGGGTTTCTGTTTCAGCCGCAGCAACCATTTCTCAGGCCGGGGGAGGTACTCAGCCTCCCGCCGCCCATACTCCAAAGCAGGTGATGCAGGAACTTCAGACATTGGGGGTAACACCAGCCCATCCGGTTGTAGCTGCTCAGGCCCAAGTGGGTCCTGTTATGACTGATGATGAGCAGAGGATACTAGAGAGGTTTTTGAAGGCTCCAACCTCCATCTTTTAGTGGGGCATAATCAGAGGATGCCTAGGATTTCTTGGACAGGTGCCAGCAGATTCTTTGTATGGCGCGTATTCTGGAGACCGGCGGGGTCTCGTTCACTACTTTTCACTTTACTGGGGTTGCCTTTAGATGGTTGGAGGCTTATAAGAGGCGTAGGCCGGTCGGTGCAGCACCACTTACATGGCATGAGTTCTCCCTTCTCTTATTGGAGAAGTTCGTGCCACATTCTCGTACGGAGGAGATGGAGGAAAAGCCCAAAATCATACATTATATTTAGCTTTAGACTTAAAATAATACATATTCTTTAACATGGTGCACTAATAGTCATTTTTCTTAAAAAAGTGGTGTACTTTTAAACACAACCTTAAACACCGTTTGTTTTTTAACAGGACTTTCTTCACGTGCCTGTCACATGATTTCTCGAAAATAGATTTCTCTGCAAAAGATCAACGTTCTCTTCCTTCTCTTTCCCATTTCGTCCCCCAATTTTCATAACCCTAGTTTATAAATTCACGAGACCAGGTGGGTAATCAGGTGAGTCAGATTGGTTTTGTTGGAGAAAGACAAGAAAACGCAATGAAGATTCAAGTGTGTACACATTTCTATTATTTGTAGTTCAATATCGACAAATTTAACTATCACTATCACAAGAATGAAACTTTTCAGTTAGAAACTTTTATTGCCACTTCCACATCCTCTAGAAAGGTACATCATCAACTATTTTCTCTCCTATAACATGTCGAATCTTTAACTTTGTTCTGATTCTATTTCCAATAGCTAGCTTGATCTCCTTTTAGATTTTGAAATTTCAGTATATTATTATTCGTTTAGTAGCAGCTAATTTGCTTGATTACTAGCTGAAGGAATAGACACTATTGGCTTTACACTTGCTCATTGATTGACTATGAAATAAGCTAAAGTAAATCAACCATCTTTCTTTTTATTTCGTCACTAAGGAGCTCCCTCTCTTCCAAAATGCTTTGGTTCCTCTTCTCATGTGTATCAACCAACACATCATCTCATAAATTAGTTTCTGAATCACTAAAATCACCAAAAGATGAATTTTCACACATAAGATGATGCTTGTTATTTTCTTTAATATTTGATTGAATTATTGAATCCACTTTGTCTATTTGAAAATAAGAGTCCAAGTGTTCAAAGTATATCTCAAGCACATTGTCCTTTTGGATGCTTTTACCAACTGCAGAGGCTTCAAAATCTGTAGAGATCAAGTTCCATCTACTACCAGGCCTTTCACACTTACGCCAAAATTTTTATTGAATCACTCAAGTAACCACATATCTCTGTCATCTTCTTGAACTCAGCAATACTCAATTCTGCGGCATTTACATAATCAATGTAATCTATGTTTCCTCCAACATAGTGCTTCTCTGGTATACGCTTCATAATTCCTCCATGATATATTTTCATAGTGACAAACGAAGCCTCGGTAATCGAATCTGAAATTACAAATAGTAAATTTCATAAGGTGTTGTTGTAGACAAGAATAATACAAAATAGTTGTTTGTCGAAAACGAACCAGCAGAATTAACAATTGAACAGTTCTTTTAGCAAGAGTAGAGAAATACAAAAAGGTTTAACAAAATCAAGATGAGAAACGCTATGCTCATATTGTAACAACAAAATTCTTCAATATGAAAATCGAGAGGAAACTCTCACCATAAAAATGAGGTGATTCTCTTCCAGTGTTGCGCCTTAAGAGCATTGTTACTTCCTAATAATTGATTCTGCTACAGATGCGATAAGGGATAGGTATGATTTGCGATCGGAGTTTTGGCTCCAACAAGGCTTGATATTACTCTCTTTGCAAGAAAGGAAGACGGAGAGACAAAATACCTATTCGTTTGGAGGGAAAATAAATCATGTGACATGGACGTGTCCCGTGAAAAAGCTAACGGTGTTTAGGGTTGTGATTAAAAGTGCACCACTTTGTTAAAGAAAAATGACTATTAGTGCACTATCTTAAAGAAAATGTATTATTTTAAGTCTAAAGCTAAATATAGCGAATGATTTTGGGCTTTTTCTCGAGGAGATGCACAGGCAGTTTGAGAAGCTACATCAAGAGGGCATGTATTTGACCCAGTACGAGATGAGGTTTTCCAAGTTGGCTCCTCACGCAGTTTGGTTGGTTCCCACGGATAGGGAGAGGATTAAGAGGTTCATTGATGGTGTCACATATGTAACGACCCGACCGGTCGTTTTGAGCTTTTGCACTTTGATCGCCAGTTCTCGGGCATGACTTGCCCCGTGTAATGTGTTATGACTGATGTAGATCGTTGGTTTTGGTTTTTCACGGAAATCGACATGAATTTGAAAGAACAGTCTCAGTTGAAAGCTTTGAATATGAAAGGTTTGACCAAGAATTGACTTATTTGTATATGAGCTCGGATCGGAGTTTTTATGATTTTCGTTAGGTGATTTGTGACTTAGGAGCATGATCGGAATTGGTTTTGGAGGTCCGGTGTAGAATTAGGCTTGAATTGGCGAAGTTAGTATTTTAGCGATTTCCGATTGATAGGTGAGATTTTGATCGGACGGTCGGAATGGAATTCCGAGAGCTGCTGTAGCTTCGTTATGTCATTTGGGATGTGTGTGTAAAATTTTAGGTCATTCGGAGGTGATTTGGTGGGGTTTTTTATCAAATGCGTGTTTCGGAAGTTTTAGAAGAACTTAGGCTTGAAATCGATGTAATTTGATGGTTTTGGTGTTGTGATTATTGGAAAAAGTTTGAATGATGTTTTAGGATGCGTTGGTGCTTTTGGTTGAGGTCCCGGGGGCCTCGGGGTGATTTCGGATGGCTAACGGAATGTTTGGAACTTGGAAAAGATAGACGAAAATGCAGCAGCAGTGCAGGCCTAATTTGGCCTTCGCGTTCGCGTGCCTGGGGCCGTGTTTGCGGAGGGTTAGTTTCTTGAGCTTCGCATTCGCGGGGAGTTATTCGCGTTCGCATAGGAGGGTCTGGGGTCCCGTTTGTTTTGTTCATCGCGTTCGCAGCCTAGGCGGTCGCGTTCGCGTAGTTGAAGCCGTGGAAGCATCGCATTCGCGGGTGTTCAGACGCGTTCGCGTAGGGTAATTTTGGCCAAGGGAATATTTGTGCATCATGAACGCGAGAAGGCCCTCGCGTTTGCATAGAAGGAAAATCATAGCTGGGCAGAAGGGTTTTAAAACATTTCATTCGCGAGCCTAAGTTATTTTTCCACCATTGTTGATCATTTTGAGAGCTCTTTGGGAGAAAGTGAAGAGGGATTCGAAGAGGATTGATTGGAGGTAAGTTTTATGAACCAAAAACGTGATTTTATTGTGAAATTAACCTAGAAATTCATGGGAATTTAACTAAAAATGGAAGAAACTAGGGCTTGGGTTTTGAGATTTTTAAATTGGAAATTTAAGGGCCATTTGAGGTTGGATTTAAGAGATTTTGGTATGTATGGACTCGTGGCGAGATAAGGAACCTGTTGATGTAAAAATTTCTGAGTTTCGAGAAGTGGTCCCGGGGCTCGGGTTTTACTAATTTCGAGATTTTTGATATTTTTCGATTGTTTTCGCTTGGGCTTTGTTCCTTTGGCATATTGTGATGTATTCGCTCTGGTTTTGGATAGATTCGACGCGCGTGGAGGCCGATTTGAGGGGCAAAGGCATCGCGAGCTAGGGATTTCGCCGGTTCGAGGTAAGTAATGATTGTAAATACTGTCCTGAGGGTTTGAAACCCCGGATTACACATCGCTGTGTTACTTTGAGGTGACTTACACGCTAGATGACGAGCGTGGGGTAGAGCACCGCTGGGGATTGTGACCTAGTCCTTCCGGAACGAGTACGTTAATGCGTATTTGATAGTTAATTGTTTGATGTCATTATATTTCGGGTTGTATGCCATGTTTTGGGCCTTGTGCGGACTTTTTGAGACCCTTAGGGACATTTTTACTGTCTATCCTCACTCTAATTGTTTGAAAGCATGTCCTCAGTCATGTGTTACCTGTTTATTACTCAAATCTGGCCTTATCATTATATTCTTAAAATGTGGAAAACTGTTTTGGGCTGAGTTCCCTGTTTTATTGAGATAGACCGAGGGTCTGATTGTGAGATTGATGACTGAGATATATTGAGAGTCTGATGGTAAGGTTAATGACTGAGAGAGGCCGAGGGCCTAGTTGTGAGGATTATATATCTATGGATCGGGCTGCACGCCGCAACAAAACTTATATGGGTCGGGCTGCACGCCGCAACAATATTGCGCTTGGGCCGTAAGGGGCCCTCCCGGAGTCTGCACACCCCCAGTGAGCGCCGTTGACGAAATATATGGATCGGGCTGCACGCCGTAGCGGTTACTATATGGTACCTATTGAGTGTGAATGCTGAGTACGAGTTCTGATTGGTAAGAGTTGAGTCACGAGTGACAGAGAGGCTAGCCCAAGCGGCGATAGATATATACATACATATGAGTGATGTTTGCCTGAGAGTCCTATTTATGAACTTATTGATTTCACTCCCCATTAAAGTGAGTTTCTATCGAATATGTTGATTTATTGACTGTTTTCACTCATCTTTATATTGAGCCTCTGTCGGAAAGTTGAACAAATATTTTAAAACAACCTTTATTTAAACTGGGGTTTATGAGATGTTCAGAAATTAATCACTGATTTGGCATCTGGTTATTTCTACCGAGATTTTCAAGTTATGAAGTGGTTATGATTACTGTTTTGCCCGAGGGGCTGTTTTACGAACTATGCTTTGCCCGAGGGGACGATTATGGCTTTAATTGCTATTATTATTTTAAATTGTATTGAACCCCTACTGAAATTGCTGGAAAGTATTTCAAAATGATTTTTTACTAAAACCTGGATTTTAAAAGGAAAGGTTGACTCGTATTATGATTTGAAAGCTTGTTGTGTTTATTGAGCCTAACGTGAATGTGGATTCATTGTTTCCTACTGCTCAGTCTTTATTTACTCTTATTACTTACTGGGTTGGAGTACTCATTTTACTCCCCGCACCTCGCGTGCAGATGTAGATATCTGTTCTCCGGTAGCGGGTTTTGAGCTGATCGGAGGCTTAGTTATCGGAGTTTAGCGAGGTGACTGCCAGCGTTCGCAGCACTGTATTTCATCCTTTGTTTATCAGTCCTATTTTGTTTATTTCAGGCCTTGTAGTTGTATTTATACTCTAATAAATGCTCGTGACTTGTGACACCCCGGTTTGGGCTGTGTTTGGGTTATATTCCGCACTTAATAAAGAAACCTTTTGTTTAGACTGTGGTTATTTAGTTATGCTAAAACTGCTTATTAATATTAACTATTCTGAAAAGGCAATTTGGGTTGGTTGACGGGCCTTGTCTTCACGAAAGGCGCCATCACGACCGGATCGGGGTTTGGGTCGTGATAAGTTGGTATCAGAGCCTAGGTTACATAGGTCTCACGAGTCATGAGCGGGTTTAGTAGAGTCTCAAGGATCGGTACGGAGACGTCTGTATTTTTCCTCGATAGGCTGCAGAACCTTTAGGAAAACTTTGCATTCTTGAATTCTTATCGTGCGTCCTTGGTTCAGCTTGAAAAGTAACTCTTGAAATTCCTTCCACACGTTCTTATGCGCGCATGAGCGCTCAGTATCAGATGTGCCTTGAGGGCTTGTGATTCCCCGATTGAGGGGCGAGATTTGATCTCTGTGAGTTGATGTTGGGTCAGTCGGGAGGACTTGAGGCCGGATCTTTGCCTATGGATTGAGAACCGAGGTGCTGATTGTATGAGCAAGTGTTTTGAACCTATATGTTCGGTATTGTTCCTATTAGTGGAAGTGACGGCTGGATAGCTATGTGACAAGTATGTTAGTACTGCGAGATGTATCTAAGTGACTACGTACCGTTTATGATGGTGGAAGGTATACAGAAATGTTAACTGAAGGCAAAGCAGGTGGGTTATCTCCTGCGAAGAGTTCTGGGGTTGTGTGACCCTTATGTGATTGTTAGAAGATCTCATGTGCAAGTGAAGTGTAAGTGCTGAAATTTGAAAGTTTGGGTCGCTTAAGAGAGTGGGCTTAACTGTTGCGAGATTTGCCGAAGATTTAAAGTACTAGATGATTTGCGTCTACACAAGCTTACAAAGGATTTGAGTTTAATCTCACTATGGTATTGTGGCATCAATAGAGTATAAGTGTTATGAGTTATTGAGTGTATTCTGATCTATGGCTTCGAGCCAAGTGGGGGAGTTTGCTATTGATTAGCTGATTGCTCGGTTATGTGCTATGTTGGTTCCACTTTGAGGCGTGTGGTGAATCAGTTCTGGTTGCGGAGATTGAGCCCGAGGATGGCTCGAGTAAAGGAAATTTTGACTAAGGAAAGGTTATGTGCTGCAGTGTCAGAAGTGCCAATAAGGTGCTGGTTGTTCGGTTCTGTTGATCGGGTTAAGTGTAGTATGAATAGAAGGAATGACTCTCGAAAATGGCTCCAATGTGTTCAAGATGCTTCATGTAGCAATTGGGTATCTCAAAGTCGTATATGTGGTTAGAAACCGAGTTTTCATTGGAAGAGCTCAAGACTTGTGGTATTTCTATGTTAATTATGGGATTCTATGTATTAGTATCAGGAAGATAAAGGTAACGGATTTAGATTCGCAGGAAGTTCTTTAGAGTAAGGTGTTTTGGAATGTGGTGCTTTTGGGAATATTTAAGAGAGTATTCA
>NW_017671504.1:186999-223087 GCF_001879085.1 Nicotiana attenuata
TAAAGTTTTAAGGTTAGTAGGTTACGGTTTACCGGTTTACGGGTTAAGTTTAGTTCGGGCCGGACCTTTACCTTTTCGTTTCGGGTACGTCGGTCCGTCGGCTGCTGATATTCGAGATTTCTTGACAGCACGGAAGAATCGTAGAGTAGGTCTCATGGAAAGATTGAGTCTAAAGGCGGGATGTGTATGCGAGTGGCGGAATTGGGATCAGATATGGTAATTCGTGTGCCTTATGGACTTGGAGACTGCAAATTCTCATACACAGGTTAGCTCGTGATTGTGGATGGCAAATATGGGAAAGTTAGTCAGATGTTAGTATGTGCTATGACTCAGTCATTGTGAACCTTCGAAGGATTATTTATCTGTTGTGGGTAACTAGAGCTGATGTGTGGTCTGTTGGTAGACCTATGTGGATATGTGTCCAGCATCGAGATGGTTTTGTTGACTTCGAGTTGCTGTTGGCGAAGGATGTATTGATTTGGTTGTTTTGAGCTGTTAGCGGTTAAGGAGATCTATGAGTTACCTTTCAGTGTTGTGAGACGTTATGATCTGTTGGTTATAGGCACCTATGGTGCGGTTCTATCGGAATTTCATAATGGAAGTCGAGCGAGAAGAGTAATTGGTAATTGCTCGATGAATGGCGTGTTGGATATGTTCTATCGGGTTTGCGTGATGCATGTCATTTGTTTCACCGTGGGTGGAATGATTTGCTTCGGTTCCAGACATCAGATTGCGCGTGGTTGTCAATTTCGAGCAGAGTGACTTGAGGTGTCCCATGTGGAGCAGTGTTTGGATAGGACCGCGCATTGCAGCGTAGCTATGTGGAGATATGATCTTGGGGGCTTGATTCGTGTGTTTTATTCTATGATGTAAGATGGGTTCTCAGCCTTGTGTTGTAGTGGTACTGGTAAGCTTGAGTTACAGCTCTTTCATTTGAGTCATTTCCACGATTTGAGCATGTTCAGATCGTTGCTTATTGGTGCGCGTATTATGCTAGTTGTAGCTTAGGCCTCTATTGATGTGTCGTGTCGCCAGAGTGGTGTGTTGGACTAGAGGAGATCGTTGGGATCATTAATGAATACGAACGGATTCGATTTCAGCTTGTTTGATGGATAAATATCGAGGTTCGGCTCAGAAATTTGCTATGGTCCTTTCCAAAGGAGAAGTAGCCTTATGGATGGTTGACATGAGAAATGGTTATGATTTATTGCGTGTTTCCTTTATCATTGGCAGTATGTGGAAGTGTTGGAATGAGACTTTAGTTGTTAGAGGTTTTCTATCGGTATTCGGTTGTTAGGTGCAACTGCTGTGATTATAAGTTATCACTGCGAGTGCTTGAGTTATGTGGTATATCATGTGATTGTGCCTGAGATAGTGGATATGGTCTGTTACAGCTGGTTTGGACTTGTTCACAGTATAAATGTGAGATTTTGAAAGCATTGCGGATTTTAGAAACAGAAATGTGGTTATATGGTTTATGGACTAGGATGGATTGTGAAATTTCAGTTATATTGCGTTATCGGACCTCTATGAGATAGGGTGACGTGGGATCACCCCCGGTTATATGCATGGTAAAGTTATTCAGCTATTGGTTGGCTATTAGAACAACTCTGAGTACGTACGAGGACGAACGTGTGTTTAAGTGGGGGAGGATGTAATGACCCGACCGGTCGTTTTGAGCTTTTGCACTTTGATCGCCAGTTCTCGGGCATGACTTGCCCCGTGTAATGTGTTATGACTGATGTAGAACGTTGGTTTTGGTTTTTCACGAAAATCGGCATGAATTTGAAAAAACAGTCTCAGTTGAAAGCTTTGAATTTGAAAGGTTTGACCAAGAGTTGACTTATTTGTATATGAGCTCGGATCAGAGTTTTTATGATTTGGTTAGCTTCGTTAGGTGATTTGTGACTTAGGAGCATGATCAGAATTGGTTTTGGAGGTCCGGTGTAGAATTAGGCTTGAATTGGCGAAGTTAGTATTTTAGCGATTTCCGGTTGATAGGTGAGATTTGATCCGAGGGTCTGAATGGAATTCCGAGAGCTGCTGTAGCTTCGTTATGTCATTTGGGATGTGTGTGTAAAATTTCAGGTCATTCGGAGGTGATTTGGTGGGGTTTAGATCAAATGCGTGTTTCGGAAGTTTTAGAAGAACTTAGGCTTGAAATCGATGTAATTTGATGGTTTTGGTGTTGTTTGAGGTGTTGTGATGATTGGAACAAGTTTGAATGATGTTTTAGGATGCGTTGGTGCTTTTGGTTGAGGTCCCGGGGGCCTCGGGGTGATTTCGGATGGCTAACGGGAAGTTTGGAACTTGGAAAAGATAGCAGAAAATGCAGCAGCAGTGCAGGCCTAATTTGGCCTTCGCGTTCGCGTCCCTGGGGCCGCATTCGCGGAGGGTGAGTTTCTTGAGCTTCGCGTTCGCGGGGAGTTATTAGCGTTCGCATAGGAGGGTCTGGGGTCCCGTTTGTTTTGTTCATCGCGTTCGCAGCCTAGGCGGTCGCGTTCGCGTAGTTGAAGCCGTGGAAGCATCGCGTTCGTGGGTGTTCAGACGCATCCGAGTAGGGTAATTTTGGACAAGGGAATATTTGTGCATCGCGAATGCGAGAAGGCCCTCGCGTTCGCATAGAAGGAAAATCATAGCTGGGCAGAAGGGTTTTAAACATTTCATCCGCGAGCCTAAGTTATTTTTCCACCATTGTTGATCATTTTGAGAGCTCTTTGGGAGAAAGTGAAGAGGGATTCGAAGAGGATTGATTGGAGGTAAGTTTTATGAACCAAAAACGTGATTTTATTGTGAAATTAACCTAGAAATTCATGGGAATTTAACTAAAATGGAAGAAACTAGGGCTTGGATTTTGAGATTTTTAAATTGGAAATTTAAGGGCCATTTGTGGTCGGATTTGAGAGTTTTTGGTATGTATGGACTCGTGGCGGATAAGGAACCCGTTGATGTGAAAATTTCTGAGTTTCGAGAAGTGGGCCCGGGGCTCGGGTTTTACTAATTTCGAAGATTTTTGATATTTTTCGATTGTTTTCGCTTGGGCTTTTTTCCCTTGGCATATTGTGACGTATTCGCTCTGGTTTTGGATAGATTCGACGCGCGTGGAGGCCGATTTGAGGGGCAAAGGCGTGGCGAGCTAGGGATTTCGCCGGTCCGAGGTAAGTAATGATTGTAAATACTGTCCTGAAGGTTTGAAACCCCGGATTACACATCACTGTGTTACTTTGAGGTGACTTACACGCTAGATGACGAGCATGGGGTAGAGCACTGCTGGGGATTGTGACCTAGTCCTTCCCGAACGAGTACGTTAATGCGTATTTGATAGTTAATTGTTTGATGTCATTATATTTTGGGTTGTATGCCATGTTTGGGGCCTTGTGTCGACTTGTTGAGACCCTTAGGGGCATTTTTACTGTCTATCCTCACTCTAATTGTTTGAAAGCATGTCCTCAGTCATGTGTTACCTGTTTATTACTCAAATATGGCCTTATCACTATATTGTTAAAATGTGGAAAACTGTTTTGGGCTGAGTTCCCTGTTTTATTGAGATAGACCGAGGGTCTGATTGTGAGATTGATGACTGAGATATACTGAGAGTCTGATGGTGAGGTTAATGACTAAGAGAGGCCGAGGGCCTAGTTGTGAGGATTATATAACTATGGATCGGGCTGCACGCCGCAACAATATATATATATATATATATATGGATATGGATCGGGCTGCACGCCGCAGCAATACTTATATGGGTCGGGCTGCACGCCGCAGCAATATTGCGCTTGGGCCATAAGGGGCCCCTCCCGCAGTCTGTACACCCCTAGTGAGCGACGTCGACGAAATATATGGATCGGGCTGCACGCCGCAGCGATATATGGATCCGGCCGCACGCCGCAGCGGTTACTATATGGTACCTATTGAGCGTGAATTCTGAGTACGAGTTGTGATTGGTAAGAGTTGAGTCACGAGTGACAGAGAGGCTAGCCCGAGGGGCGATAGATATATACATGCATATGAGTGATATTTGCCTGAGAGGCCTGTTTATGAACTTATTGATTTCACTCCCCTTTAAAGTGAGTTTCTATCGAATATGTTGATTTATTGACTGTTTTCACTCATCTTTATATTGAGCCTCTGTCGGAAAGTTGAACAAATGTTTTAAAACGACCTTTATTTAAACTGGGGTTTATGAGATGTTCAGAAATTAATCACTGATTTGGCATCTGGTTATTTCCACCAAGATTTTCAAGTTATGAAGTGGTTATGATTACTGTTTTGCCCGAGGGGCTGTTTTACAAACTATGCTTTGCCCGAGGGGCCGATTATGGCTTTAATTGCAATTATTATTTTAAATGGTATTGAACCCCTACTGAAACTGCTGGAAAGTATTTCAAAATGATTTTTTACTAAAAGCTGGATTTTAAAAGGGAAGGTTGACTCATATTATGATTTGTGTTTGTTGAGCCTAACGTGAATGTTGATTCATTGTTTCCTATTGCTCTGTCTTTATTTACTCTTATTACTTACTGGGTTGGAGTAGTCATTTTACTCCCTGCACCTCGCGTGCAGATGCAGGTATCTGTTCCCCGGTAGCGGGTTTTGAGCTGATCGGAGGCTTAGTTATCGGAGTTTAGCGAGGTGACTGCCAGCGTTCGCAGCACCGCATTTCATCCTTTGTTTATCAGTCCTATTTTGTTTATTTCAGGCCTTGTAGTTGTATTTATACTCTAATAGATACTCGTGACTTGTGACACCCCGGTTTGTGCTGTGTTTGGGTTGTATTCCGCACTTAATAAAGAAATCTTTTGTTTAGATTGTGGTTATTTAGTTATGCTAAAACTGCTTATTAATATTAACTATTCTGAAAAGGCAATTTGGGTTTGTTGTCTGGCCTTGTCTTCACGAGAGGCGCCATCACGATCGGATCGGGGTTTGGGTCGTGACAATATATTAGCTGCAGTTGCTTATCATTAGGGAGATGGTATCTGGTGCTACTTTCGATGAGGTGGTCAATATTACTTGGCAAATAGAGATGGTCCGCAGTCAGGAGCGTGGGGAGAGGGAGGTCAAGAAGCCTCATAGTTTGGGTGGTTTCAGTAGTGTACGTTCTGGGGGTCAGTTCTACCACAACAGTGGTCGTCCTTATAGGAATGCCTAGATGGCTCGTCTAGTTCACTGTGGTGCATCATCCAGCCATGGTTCATACAGTGCTCATCAGGATCAGTCATCTCTCAGTGCCCTTCCAGCTTAGAGTTTGTCTCTTGCACCATCAGTTTAGGGTTCATCTGTACCACGTTCTTCTGATAGTTATTCTGGATCTTAGGGCCCTCCTTGGTACTCACCACCATTTGCAGGGAGATTTGTTTTGAGTGTCGAGATGTGGGTCACATAAAGTGGTATTTCACCCACCTTTCCGGAGGCCCAGTTCAGTAGAGGAGTCAGACAACGACTTTAACACCAGTTACTTCACCACCCGCCTAGCCAACTCGGGGTGGGGCTCAGACAGCTAGGGTCGCCCTAGAGGGGGAGGCCGATTAGGTGGCGTCCAGGCCCGATTCTATGCTTTTCCTGCTAGACCAGATGACATTGCTTCAAACACAGTGATCACAGGTATTGTCATAGTATACCAAATAGATGCTTCTGTATTATTTGACTCTGGTTACACTTCTTTGTATGTATTATCATATATTTCCTGTTATCTGGATATGTCCCGTGAGTCTTTAGTTTCATCTGTTCATGTATCTACGTCGATGGGGGATAGTATTTTTGTGGACCATGTATACCAGTCGTGTGTAGTGACTATTGGGAGATTGGAGACTAGAGTTGATCTCTTATTGCTTAGTATCGTTTATTTTAACGTGATAGTGGGTATGGATTGGTTGTCTCCATGTCATGCTATTTTGGATTGCACACTATGATTGTGACGTTGGCGATGCTGGGGTTTCCAAGGATCGAGTGGAGAGGTTCTCTAGATTATGTTCCCAGCAGAGTGATTTCATATTTGAAAGCCCATTGGATGTGTGGGAAGGGATGTCTGTCTTATTTGGCTTTTGTGAGGGATGTTGGTGCTGATACCCCTACTATTGATTCTGTTCTGGTGGTGCGAGATTTTCCAGATGTGTTTCCTGCAGACCTACTAGGTATGCCGCCCAATAGGGATATTAACTTTGGTATTGACTTGGTGCCGAGCACTCAGCCCAATTATATTCCTCCGTATCGTATGGAACCAGCTGAGATGAAGGAGTTGAAAGAGCAGCTTCAAGAACTTCTTAATAAGGGGTTTATTAGGCCGAGTGTGTCGCCTTGGGGTGCGCCAATTCTGTTTGTGATGAAGAATGATGGTACTATGCGTATGTACATCGATTATAGGCAGTTGAACAAAGTTACAATCAAGAACAAGTATCCTTTGCCGCACATTGGTGATCTATTTGACCAGCTTCGGGGAGCGAGGGTGTTTTCTAAGATTTATTTGAGGTCTGGGTATAACCAGTTGATGATTCGGGACTCGGATATTCTAAAGACAACATTCAGGACCCGTTATGGTCATTATGAGTTACTTGTGATGTCTTTTAGGTTGACCAATGCACCAACAGCATTCATGCACCTAATAAACAATGTATTTCAGCCTTATCTCGACTCGTTCATTATTGTATTCATTGACGATATCCTGGTGTACTCTCGTAGTCAGGAGGAGCATGCCCATCATTTGAGAACTGTGTTGTAGCAATTGAGGAAGGAGAAGCTCTATGCATGTTCTCCAAGTGTGAGTTTTGTCTTAGTTCAGTGGCATTCTTGGGGCACGTGGTGTCTAGTGAGAGGATTCAGGTGGATCTAAAGAAGATAGAGGCGGTTCAGAGTTGGCCCAGACCGTCCTCAGCTACGGAGATTTGGAGCTTTCTTGGTTTGGCCGGTTATTATCGTCGCTTTGAGGAAGGTTTCTCGTCTATTGCATCGCCCTTGACTAAATTGACCCAAAAGGGTGCTCTTTTCAGGTGGTCGAATGAGTATGATGAGAGCTTTTAGAAGCTAAAACTGCCTTGACCACATCTCCAGTTCTAGTTCAACCTTCAGCTTCTGGCTCTTATACAGTGTATTGTGATGCTTCTCGGATTTGTATTGGGTGTTTCTTGATGCAAGAGGGTAGAGTAAATGCTTATGCTTCGGGCCAGTTGAATCTCGATGAGAACAACCACCCTATTCATGATTTGGAGTTGGTTGCCATCGTTCATGCATTGAAGATTTGGAGGCACTATCTCTATGGTGTGTCTACTAAGGTATTTATAGATTATCGGTGTCTCCAGCACTTGTTCAAACAAAAGAATCTAAATATAAGGCAGTGGTGATGGTTGGAGCTACTAAAGGACTAAGATATTACTATTCTGTATCATCCCGGGAAGGCCAATGTGGTGGCCGGAGCCTTGAGTAGGAAGGCAGTGAATATGGGTAGCCTTGCATTCATTCATGTTGGTGGGAGATTACTAGCAGTTTATGTTCAGGTCTTGGCCAACCAGTTCGTGAGATTAGATGTTTCAGAGCCCAGTCGGGTTCTAGCTTGTTTGGGATCAATTTCTGCCGCTCGCGAAGTTTGCCTACAACCATAGCTACCAGTAGAGCATTCAAATGGCTCCGTATGAGGCTTTGTATAAGAGACACTTTCGATCTTTGGTGGGTTAGTTTGAGTTGGGTGAGACTAGGCTATTGGGTACTGACTTGGTTCAGGATGCATTGGACAAGGTTAAATTGATTCAGAATTGGCTTCACATGATGCAGTCTAGGCAGAACAGTTACACCAATCGGAAGGTTCGTGATGTTTCTTACATGGTTGGGGAGAAGGTTCTGCTCAAGGTTTCACCCATGAAGGGTGTTATGAGGTTCGGAAATAAGGGCAAGTTCAGCCCTCGGTATATTGGGCCGTTTGAGGTGCTTCAGAGGATTAGAGAGGTGGCTTACAAGCTTGCCTTGCCACCTAGTTTGTCGAGTGTGCATCCAGTATTTCATGATTCTATGCTCTGGAAGTATGTCGGTGATTCGTCTCATATTTTAAATTTTAGCACGGTTTAGTTAGATGGTGATTTGACTTATAATGTGGAGCCGATGGCCATTTTGGGTCGGCGTGTTCGAAAGTTGAGGCTAAAGGATATAGCTTCAGTGAAGGTATAATGGAGAGGTCAGCCAGTCGAGGAGGCTACTTGGGGGACCGATTCGGAGATGCAGAGAAGATATCCACACCTATTTGAGACTCAAGGTATATTTCTAGACCTGTTCGAGGACGAACGTTTGTTTAAGGGGGGAAGGATGTAACGACCCGACCAGTGGTTCTGAGTGTTGTAGCCCTGTTCCCCCATTTACTGCTCATTTTTGTGCTTACAATTGTTATCTGACTCGCCGGGGGTAGTTGGTTCAGGTCCGGAGAGATTTTGGAATGAATTGAGACACTTAGTCTCAAGGTTGAAAGCTTAAGTTCAAATGGTTTACCGGATGTTGACTTATGAGTGAACGACTCCGAAATGATGTTTCGATGGTTCCGTTAGCTCAGCTTGGTGATTTTGGATTTAGGAGCGTGTCCAGATTGTGATTTGGAGGTCCGTAGTGGAATTAGGCTTGAAATGGCAAAATTTGGAAATTTAAAAGTTTGACCAAGAGTGGACTTTATGGTTAGCGGGCTCAGATTGGGGTTCCAGGAGTTGGAGTAGGTATGTGGTATCATTTGTGACTTGTGTGCAAAATTTGGGGTCAATTGAACGTGATTTGATAGGTTTCGGCATCGAATGTAGAAATTGGAAGTTCAAAGTTAGCCTTGAATCTATGCGCGATTCATGGTTTTAGCGTTGTTTGATGTGATTTGAGGGGTCGACTAAGTTTGTATTATGTTTTGGGACTTGATGGTGTGTTTAGTTGAGGTCCCGGGGGCCTCGGGTGAGTTTCGCATGGTTAACGGATCGATTTTGGACTAGATGGTACGGCTGAAGATTTTTTGGTGTCTGTATTTGGTTCCTTATACGCGATCATGTGGACAGGACCACGATAACATAGGCTTTTTTTGGGCAATGGTTATTTTTTCCTTATGCGTTCGCGAGTTATGGTACACGTTCGCGTAGGTTTGGGTAGGCAGTGTATCACGAACGCGTGGGCATTGTCGCGTTCACGAAGAGGTGGGGAGGCAACTGGTTCTCACGCATTTTCTCTTCGTGGTCACGCAAGGAAGGACGCGATCGTGTAGGTTGAGGGAAGCAATGCTTCGCGTTCACGTGAGGACTAACGTGTTCGCGTAGGCTTGGATGTACTGGGGATCTGAGTTGTGCTTCGCGATCGCATGGATATTTCCGCGATCGCGAATAAGGATCACTGGGTAGAACTTAAATATTTCAATAAATGAGGGTTTGAGTTCATAACACAAAACTTATTTTGGGAGCTCGGTGGGAGGCGATTCTTGGAGAGATTTTCACGTGGGTGATTGGGGTAAGTGATTCTTACCTAGTTTAGGTTAATTTCCATGTTCATGCCTTTGATTTCATCATTAAATTCGTGATTTGGGGTGGAAAATTGGGAAAAGTGGAGGAAAATTCTTAGGCCAAATTTTGAGGTTTTGATCGAGATTTTAATATTGGAATTGAGTAATTTTGGTATGGTTGGACTCGTGGTTGGGTGTTTGGATTTGGTGACTTTTACCTAATTCGAGATGTGGGCCTGGGGGGCGACTTTTGAGTTGACTTTTTGACTTTTGATTAAGAGCTTAGTATTTTCTTATGGAATTGATTCCTTTAGCTTGTGTTGACTGTATCAAACTGTTTGTGACTAGATTCGAGGCTTTCGGAGGCCGTTTCGCGAGTCAAGGGCGTGTTGGAGTAGAGATTTGTGCGGTCTGAGGTAAGTAACACTTCTAAACTTGGCCTTGAGGGTACAAAACCCTGGATTATATGTCATATGATTGGCGTTGAGGTGACGCACATGCTAAGTGACGGGCGTGTGGGCGTGCATCGTAGGAACTGGGACTTGGTCGATTCCATGGACCGTATAGCTGATTTATCTGGTTGTTACTCGTGTTTTCATCATGTGATAAAGTAATGGAGCTGCCAATCATGCTAGAAATCAAGTTTAGTATATATGCTGGTACTGTTGGGACTCATAGTGGTCGTTCTTTGCTGTTGACTTATTGATTAAACTGAAATTTCATACTCAGTCATATTTATTCATTGCATGTCATATCTGAGTCTCTGTTGCGATTTATTGATACATCATATCGTCATTTTGGGCTAGTTTTATGATATTCTGAGTCCGAGAGACTGGAGAGATTCATGACTGAGTGAGGCCGAGGGCCTGATTGTGAGTGATATTTTTGGGATCGGGCTGCACACCGCAGCATGTTTTATTGATTTATGCTTGGATCTGGCTTATTATAGCGCTTGGGCTGAAGAAGCCCCTCAGGAGTCTGTACACAGCACTAGTGAGTGCATTTGATTTATATTAAGAGATGGATCTTCCCTAGGCATGGATCTTGACCGAATCATTTAAATTTGGAGATGGATCTTCCCTGGGCTGAATTGGCCATATACAGTACTGAGTGACTGATTGTCAGTTGATGTATATATATCTAGGGTGGATCTTCCCTGGGTTGGATTGGCCATATACAATACTGAGTGAATGAGTATTCTGAGAGTGTGAGTTCACGAGGCTTTCAACGTGGTGCATCACATACAGCACGTGCATTGGCATGTAGATGTAGAGAGGTTATATTCCTCATATCATTCAGAATTGATCTCTCTTACTTATATTGAGTTTAACTGTTGAACTTGAAAGCATGCCTACATTTATGTACTATTATTTCTATATTGAACTGTACGTGCTGAGTTTGACACTACTTGCAGTCAAAAGATTAGAATTATTCTTATTGCATTGGCTGTACTCATGCTACACCTTGCACTTCGTGTGCAGATCCAGGTGTTTTCGATCACGGCGGTTGTTGAGTTACGGAGTCCAAACCTTCGGAGATCATCGAGTAAGCTTCTTGGCGATTGCAGACCTTGACTCTCCTCCCTTATCTTTCATTTTATATTTCAGTTTTGTTTTCTAGACGGTGTACCAAACTATATCTTTATGTAGATGCTCATGTACTCGTTGACGCCCTAGTTTTGGGAGAGATTTTGTATTGAGTTATTACTTCCTATTCTGTTTTTTAAACGGTTTTCCTTAAATTGAACTGTTTCCGTATCTTTTAAAGCTTTAGAGTGTTGGAAATGTCTACGTAGTTGTCTTGCCTAGTAATATGATATGCGTCATCATGACGGGTTGGTTTTGGGTCGTGACAAGTTGGTATCAGAGCCTTGGTTACATAGGTCTCACGAGTCATGAGCAGGTTCAGTAGAGACTTGCGGATCGGTATGGAGATGTCTGTACTTATCTTCGCGAGGCTGCCGAATCCCTAGGAAACTTCACATTCTCGTATTCTTGTCGTGCGGATTTGTTGATTTCGGTAACTAAACTTGTGTTATTATATTCTCTCACAGATGGTGAGGACACGTGCTACCGGACATGATTGACAGCCAACAATACCACCAGCTAGGGCCATGAGAGGCCGAGGTCGCTCTAGGGGTCACGGTAGGGGCAGAGGTGCAACTCGTACAACAGCTAGAGCAGCACCTGCAGATCCACCAGTCGCTCCAGCTCAGGAGCAGGTACCAAATACGGTTGAGCCAGTGGGGCCAGCTCAGGCACTAGTTGTGCCCATTATGATTCCAGGCCTTCGGGAAGCTTTGGCTCAGATTTTGATTATGTGCTGTAGCCTTGCTGAGGCAGTTTCTTTTTCGGCCGCAGCAACCACTTCTCAGGCCGGGGAAAGTACTCAAACTCTCGCTGCCTATACTCCAGAGTAGGTGATGTAGGGACTTTAGACACCGGGGGCAATACCAACCCAGCCGATTCCAGTTGCTCAGGCCTAGATGGGTCCTGTTATGACTAATGATGAGCAGAGGAGACTAGAGAGGTTTGGGAGGCTCTAGCCTCCTTCTTTCAGTGGGGCAGAGTCAGAGGACGCCCAGGATTTCTTAGACAGGTGCCAGCAGAGTCTTCGCACGACGGGTATTCTAGAGACCAGTGGGGTCTCGTTCACTACTTTTCAGTTTACTAGCGCTGCCTTCAGATGGTGGGAGGCTTATGAGAGGCGCAAGCCGGTCGGTGCAGCAATCAGTTTGAGCAACTAAGTCAGGAGGGCATGTTTATGACCCAGTACGAGATGAGGTTTTCCGAGTTAGCTCGTCACGCAGTTTGGTTGGTTCCCACGAATAGGGAGAGGATTAGGAGGTTCATTGATGGCCTCACATATTAGTTGCACTTGCTTATAACTAGGGAGAGGGTATCTGGTGCTACTTTCGATGAGGTGGTCGATATTGCTCGGCAGATAGAGATGGTCCGCAGTCAGGAGCGTCGGGAGAGGGAGGCCATGAGGCCTCATAGTCTGGGTGGTTTTTGCGGTGTTCCTTCTGGGGGTTAGTTCAATCACAACAGGGGTCATCCTTATAGGCACGCCCAGATGGCACGTCCAGTTCACCGTGGTGTATCATCCAGCCATGGTTCATAGAGTGCTCATCAGGGTCAGTCACCTCTCAGTGCCCTTCTGGCTCAGAGTTCGTCTCGTGCACCATCAGTTCAGGGTTCATCTGTACCAGGTTTTTCTAATAATTATTCTGGTTCTTGGGCCCACCTCAATATACGCTGCCGTTTGTAGTGAGGGGTTGTTTCGAGTATGGAGATTTGGGTCACATAAAGAGGTGTTGCCCCCGCCTTTCCGGAGGCCCAGCTCAGTAGAGGAGTCAGACTACAACTTTAACACCAGTTACATCACCACCCACCCAGCCTGCTCAAGGTGGGGCTCAGATAGCTAAGGGTCGCCCTAGTGGGGAAGGCCGATCTGGTGGCGGCCAGGCCCGATTCTGTGCTCTTCCTGCTAGACCAGATGCCATTGCTTCAGGCACAATAATTACCGGTATTATCTCAGTATGCTTTAGAGATGCTTCTATATTATTTGACCCTGGTTCCACTTATTCGTATGTATCATCATATTTTTCCCGTTATCTGCATATGCTCCGTGAGTCCTTAGCTTCTTATATTTATGTATCTACGTCGGTGGGTGAAACTTTTGCAGAGGACCATGTCTACCAGTCATGTGTAGTGACTATTGAGGGTTTGGGGACTAGAGTTGATCTTTTATTGCTTAGTATGGTTGAATTTGATGTGATCTTGAGTATGGATTGGTTGTCTCCATGTCATGCTATATTGGATTATCACGATAAGACCGTGACATTGGTGATACCAGGGTTACCAAGGATCGAGTGGAGAGGTTCTCTAGATTATGTTACCAGCAGAGTGATTTCATATTTGAAGGCCCAATGGATGGTTGGGAAGGGATGTCTGTGTTATTTGGCCTTTGTGAGGGATGTTGGTGCTGATACCCCTACTATTGATTCTGTTCTGGTGGTGCGAGATTTTCGAGATATGTTTCCTACAGATCTGCTAGGCATGCCGCCGGACAGGGATATTGACTTTGGTATTGACTTGGTGTCGGGCACTCAGCCCATTTCTATTCCTTCGTATCCTATGGCACCAATTGAGCTAAAGGAGTTGAAAGAGCAGCTTCAGGAACTTCTTGATAATGGTTTTATTAGGCCTAGTGTGTCGCCTTAGGGTACACCAATTCTGTTTGTGAAGAAGAAGGATGGTACTATGCGTATGTGCATCGATTATATGCAGTTGAACAGAGTTACAATCAAGAACAAGTATCCTTTGTCGCATATTCATGATCTCTTTGACCAGCTTCAGGGAGAGAGGGTATTCTCTAAGATTGATTTGAGGTCTAGGTATCACCAGTTAAAGATTCGGGACTCGGATATTCTAAAGACAGCATTTAGGACCCGTTATGGTCATTATGAGTTACTTGGGATGTCTTTTGGGCTGACCAACGCTCTAGCAACATTCATGCACCTGATGAACAGTGTATTTCAGCCTTATCTCGACTCATTCATTATTGTATTCATTGACGATATCCTGGTGTACTCTCGTAGCCGGGAGGAGCATGCCCAGCATTTGAGGATATTGTTGCAGCGGTTGAGGGAGGAGAAGCTTTATTCCAAGTTCTCCAAGTGTGAGTTTTGGCTTAGTTCAGTGGCGTTCTCGGGGCACGTGGTGTCCAGTGAGGGGTCAGGTGGATCTAAAGAAGATAGAGGCAATTCAGTGTTGGCCCAGCCCGTCCTCAGCTACCATGGCACCTCCCCAGCAGTAACGGCCAACAATTGCTCATCCGGGATGGTTTCCTTGATGACATCTCCCTCAGCTACATGATTCTGAGTTTCTAACCTAGACAAGTGATCTGCCACTTGATTCTCTATCCCTTTACGGTCTCGGATCTCCAAGTCAAATTCCTACAAGAGTAAACCCCAACGGATTAGCCTTTGGTTTGGCATCTTTCTTTTCAAACAAATACCTTATGGCTGCATGGTCTGTGTAGACGATGACTTTGGTGCCAACCAAATAGGCCCGAAATTTGTCGAACGCCCACACTATAGCAAGAAACTCCTTTTCTATCACAGTATAATTTATTTGAGCAAGAGTGAGAGTCTTGCTTGCGTAGTAAATGGTGTGAATATTTTTCTCTTCCTCTAGCCCAATACGGCCCCAATTGCACCATCACTAGCGTCACACATCAGCTCAAATGTCTCGTTCCAGTCAGGAGCCACTATGATTGGTGCACTCACTAACTTCTTTTTCAGCTCCTCGAATGCTCTCACACAAGCATCGTCAAACTTTAACGGCACATCCTTCTCTAAATACCTGCACAAATGAGAGGAAATTTTTGAGAAATCCTTTATAAATCGGCTATAAAAACCTGCATGTCCTAGAAAACTCCTAACTCCTTTCACTGAGATCGGTGGTGGTAACTTTTCAATTGCTTCCACCTTAGCCTTGTCAACTTCCGGTCTATCTTTGGACACCTTGTGCCCCAGCACTATACCTTCATGTACCATAAAATGGCACTTTTCCCAATTCAGTACCAGATAAGTCTCCTCGCACCTAGCAAGCACTTTAGCAAGATTGGTCAAGCATTCATCAAAAGAATGACCAAACACAGAAAAATCATCCATAAAGACCTCCACAAACCGTTCCACCATATCGGTGAAAATAGCCATCATACACCTTTGTCGTAGGTGCATTACACAACCCGAATAACATTCTCTTAAATGCATAAGTTCCATAAGGGCATGTAACAGTGGTCTTTTCTTGATCTTCCGGGGCAATAGCAATATGATTATACCCCGAATAGCCATCAAGGAAACAATAGCATTCCTGTCCGGCTAAACTCTCAAGCATTTGATCAATGAAGGGGAGAGGGAAATGATCTTTTCGTGTAGCATTATTCAACTTCCTACAATCTATGCATATTCGCCAACCAGTAACAATCCTTGTTGGGATTAATTCATTTTGCTCATTCACTACAACAGTCATACCCCCTTTTTAGGTACACATTGAACAGGGTTCCCACTTACTGTCGGAGATAGAAAATACTATACCTACGTCGAGCAACTTAATCACTTCTTTTCTTACCACCTCTTTCATGATTGGATTTAGGCGGCGTTGATGTTCCACGCTAGGCTTGTGTCCCTCCTCCATGAGTATTTTGTGCATGAAGAATGCAGGGCTAATACCTTTTATGTCAGACATTGTCCAACCAATGGCATGCTTGTGCTCCCTCAGCACTCTTAAGAGCTTTTCTTCCTTCAATTTAGACAAATGAGAAGAAACAATCACGGGTAAAGTGTTAGAACTTCCCAAATATGCATAATGAAGATGAGATGGTAAGGGTTTAAGTTCCAATTTTGGGGCCTCCTCAACTGAGGGTTTAGGGGGCGGGCTGATTGGCCTATCCAGAGCTCAAACTGGGATCCTTCTCTTATGTATTCGCAAGATGCATCCAGAATTTGCAACATTTCCTCAAACTCTTCTTCAAGTTCCAAATGATTGAACAATATCAATGCATTTTCTAGTGCGTCTTCTTTAAATGCACTTGGTTCTACGGCTGGTTAATTTATCTCTACCACAGAAATCATGGTCAGTTTTTCGTAATGACGAGGCAACTGAATAGCTCGATATACATTGAAGACTGCTTCTTCATTGTCCACCCTCAAGATCATCTTACCTTCTCGGACTTTGATAATTGCTTCTCCAATGGCCAAGAAAGGTCGTCCCAAGATGATAGGAACTAACACATCAGCCTCGTAGTCTAAGATGATAAAATCTACAGGGAAATAAACTTCCCAATTTACAGCTAGACATCCTCAATTACCCCACCCCCCACCCCGGGATAAACATAAGATCTATCAGCTAATTATAGCATCACCGTGGTGGGTCTCGGAGCTCCTAAGCCCAATTGTTTGAACACTGACAATGGCATCAGAGTGACACTTGCACCCAAATCACACAAGGCTCTACACACATCAATTTCACCAATCCTCACGGGGATGGTAAACTACCCGGATCCTTAAGCTTTTGTGGAAACTTTATGTTGAATCCTGGATCTGCAACTCCTCAGTAAGTGAGACGGTCTTAAACTCAGTTAACCTCCTCTTATTTGCCACTGTATCCTTAATATTTTTTGCATATTTTGGTACCTCACGGAGCATGTCCACCAAAGGAATGTTCAAGTGTATCTGCTTCAGCATATCTAGAAATTTGTGAAATATGTGGTCATCATTCTTCTTTTTCAATCTTTGAGGAAAAGGGGGTGGAACCCTCTCTAATATGTGCTCAGACTCTATTTTGTTTCTCTCATCTACCTCTACAGGTTTTGACACTCATTATTCTTCAACCCCAAACTGCTCCTTTTTCTTCTTAAGCATTTCTACAACTCTCTTCCATTTCTCAGCGTCACTGCATTGACTTGAGGATTTTTCTCTATATTACTTGGGAAAGCTCCAGCAGGTCTAGTATTCTGAGTGTTAGCCATTTGCCCAAACTGCCTCTCTAGATTTATGAACTCTATGCGCAATTGTTGATGCTCAACCATAACTTTCTGATTATCTAGCAAGAGTTTTTTCATCATGTCAGTAAAATTCTCTTCTGCTTGCTGTGGGGGTTTAGGTGGCTGATTGTAATTAGCTTGAGGCCTGATATTTTGATTTCCACCCCAAGAGAAGTTAGGATGATTCCTCTAGTTCGGATTGTATGTGTTACCATAATGAGCATTTTGATTCATCGGCCCTCTAGCTTGTTGCCCCACATAGTAGATGGATTCAGGATTCATGGGGCATATGTCATTTGTGTGACCTTCACCACATAACTCGCAACAAGTAGACATCTGTAGCACATGCTGCATCTGTTGTGCTTGGTGCTTTGTCATTTTTTTCATTTGATTTGGTAATATTTCTATATCTGCCCTTATGGGTGAGAAATCATCAAGCTCAATCATAGTGCCGCCTTTTGTGTGAATGTTCTTCGTGGTTCCCCATCTCCTTGCCAATTATTATCATTAGCAGTAAAATTGTTTAGCAGGATCTGGATCTCACTATACGGTCTTTCCATGCAACTACCTCTACAAGCTGAGTCAAGATTCATCGTTGATGCCTCGTCCAACCCATCAACGAAAGTGTGACCCAACACCTCATCAGTTTCAAAATAATGTGGGTAGTCTCTGAGTAGCTTCTTGTATCTTTCCAAGCTTGACGAAGAGTCTCGCCATCTCGTTGTTGAAACCCAAGAATCTGGCTCCTCAGGGACTTTGTCTTCTTAGTGGAAAAGAATTTGATTAAGAATTTCCTTGCTAGATCATCCCAAGTGTTGATTGAGTTCGTGGGCTCCTTTTGTAACCATTCCCTAGCTTCCCAGAGCAATGAATAGGGAAACAGTGTCAGCCTGACATAGTCCTTGGAAACGTTCAGATAATTGTAAGTGTCCGTAATTTCTAGAAAATTCTGAATGTGCCTCTGCGGATCTTCATGAGATAGACCCACATACTGCCCGGTGGACTGAATCAGCTGTACCATGTACTATTTGAGTTCAAAGTGACCCGTGATATCAGGCTTCACAATAGCCCGAGTCATATTAGCAAGATTGAGCCTTGCACCTTCTATCATCGGACGCTCTTCATTACCTGCCATCTCTATTGGTTGTGGTTAAACTACAATGTCCAACTCTCTTTCTATTCCAGTTCTAGCTTCGACTTCCCTCCTTACTCTGTGAAGTGTTCTTTCGATTTGAGGATCAAGAGGAAGGAGATTGTTTGCACTTCTACTCCTCCGCATTCAAGAGAAGAGCATGCGATATCACAAACAAGGCAAACTAATAATTAAGACTTGAACAAATAACAAATAAAAGCATAACTCAAATAAACAATCAATAACTAAGTACCCGGCAACGGCGCAAAAAACTTGTAGGTTCCCCAAGTACACGCAAGTATACGTGGTCATCAAGTACTAAAGTGACTCGAAAGTCGGATGTCAAACCCACAGAGACTTAGATCGATCGTGAACTAAGCAAACTAAAATCAGTTAATTGTCCAAGATAATCAAAAGTGATGTTTGTCTATTAATCTACTATTACGGAAATTAAACAAGTAACAACTAATTTATCAAGACTGGAAATTTGTATGACGAGATTTTACTTCAGAGGAGATGAAAATTCTAGGGTTGTGGTTGGTTTATCAATTCTATTAAGTTCAATAATCACACTTGTTAATCCAGATTATCTATGGTTGCTAATTAACCGGATCGTTTATATGAATAACATGTTCCCATAATACTACTCGTCTATCCATAATATATCAACCCTATATTCCTGTGGTCTTGAATCTATCATGAACGAATATAATACGGTATTCAACTAACCAACACTGTTAAGCATATTCCTATCCTAACAGCGAAATCTTTCCCCGAGCCACGGGTTCAAAAACAAGCTCTCTTTTATTCTACTCTAATCTAAACACGTCTTTCCCAAGAATAGCATAGATAGTAGGATGAATTGGTAGCTACAACAATTCACAAGTTAAAACTAGAATTAAAGAAACAACCACAAGATGATAATCCGAATTAACGAAGATGTAATTAATAAACGTTAATAATCATGTCAACCACAACCCTAGAAACTAGAGTGCTTAGCCACTCATATTCGTAGTAACAATTTTCCAAGTATTTTGCATAAACAAATTACAAAGAAAAAATGAAAGAATGAAGAACTCGATGATTTCTCCTCCAAAGAATGCTCCAAACGTCTTCTCCCTTCCGAAATAGTCTCCCCAGGTCTAAGATGTGTCAAAAGTAAAAAAATAACATTTTTTCCATGTATTTATACCAAGTAGGGTAGGGCCTAGACGAAATCTCCTTTTCCTTTCCTAGCCGAAATAGGAAACTTGCAAACTTATTGCTTTTCATGCGTCGCACTAGTGCTTTTTCCGGTCAGACCAAAAAACCCATTCTCTGAACTTCGGAAATTTCTGACAAAAATTTGCACTAATGCATCGCACCGTGCCTCGCACTAGTGCATTTCTTCAGCAGTTGCTTCTTCCTTGAATTTTGACATCCAGAATTGATCCTCGACCCCCGAACACGATCCCGGGTTAATTCCTTGGGCTTTCTCTCAGGCTTCAAAGCTCCAAATAGCTCGAATTCGTTCCATAACATCTACATAGCTCAAAATAACTCCTACAAGGCATAAAATACGCAATTAGTGCAAAATGCTAGCGAGTGAAGCTCGGACTCAATTAAAGTGTAGTAAATTAGAGTGCGACAAGCGACTAAAATACGTAAATATAGCCTACCATCAGCTTTGTAGACACAGGTTCATTATGTACAGTATGTCAGACACCTTGACGGCCCATATGTATTCATGCTTTAAGAACGATGGTTCATTGATACATCGTTTGCCCACTTATAGTTATACATTACGAGTTGTGGCCATGTTGGCCCATGATAGTTAGAAGAAAAAAATGAGTTACAGAGTGGTTCGCTCGGGCCAGTACGACACCGGGTGCCAGACACGCCTCCCCAGGTTTGGGGCGTGACATAATTATAAGAATCATATATGCCAAAAGTTCATATTTACCAAAACGTTACTACATTCATTCAACCAGATTCTTTCTTTCTCTCGGTATGTTATGAATTCAATCGAAGATTATCAGTTCAAATATACGTGCTCATATCACCACATGTAAACATACACTTTAATTCATATCGGGATTTTACATATAATCGTTACAGAAAATATACCCGAAGCAGAAACCATTATCACGAAGCGGAAGTGTTAATTGGAATTGATTTCTCGCTCATTGCCCTAGCTTTCGTTACCGCCGACATTAGTGATGAAAGAGTGAATAGAAAAATACGGTAACCTAATGGGTGGGGAGATGACCAATTTATAGAGGTTCTCATTTGATCCGATACGTCCATCAATTAATCGATCGGACAGACGAGATTTGTCTTTTGTTAAATATTAATTATGGGCTTTAATATATTAGGTCATACACATAATAGGGAAAACCTAACACAGTCAACTCAATTCCAAAAGCTATTAATAAAATGAATATTGTCCAAGATCATATTAGGAGACCAAATATTCATATCTCGCCCGTTTAGTGGACGTCGAGATTTGATGGGGCTAGAAATATACGTGGCGAGTGTAATTGGGTACAAGATGACCAATAAAGATAGCGTTTTGATACGTTTGAAATTACCGATAACCGGCTGAAGCCGGTATTGACCAATCATCGTTCAAAAGGTGGTCTGAAGTTTGTGTGGGCCAAGAAGAAGAAGCTGAAGGTTACCATTATTTGGAAAATTTAAGGAAAAAGGTGGTCTAAACCGTTTAAGGATTGCCTTAAGAGGAATGAATGATCCGTCACTCAAATCAAGGTGTTTGTCTCTCTGTCTTTGCTTCTTCCTTACTTTATTAACTCTATATTTCCCCGGTAACGATATGATTAATTTACCCTCACAATTAATTATACCCAACGTGTAAGCTAGTAAACTCGAAATGGCCGGGCTCCACCCGTAGTATAAATATCTTACTTCATTCACTTAATGTAACACATATCTGATTTCTCAAACAACAATATTGATCATTTACTCCTCTGCAAATCTATTATCGCATCCTTTAAGGTTTGTAATTTATTTTTGTATAGTCACATCAAAGGCCTATAATCAATAAGATTTCTTTTATTTTAATCTCTGCTTCATTTCATTTATCATTATCGTTTTTTGATTCATTATATGCACTTTAGCTCAATATATTTGCTAATGGCTTTAAAATATAAATTCAATTATTTATTTTAAAACTAATTTTTGGGTTAAATAAAAAGGCTTCTGACTAGTTAGGAATAATCGATCAACGAGCATGATTAATTAAAACAAATAATAATCATCTTGGTCGAATTTTTGGTTTTCTTTTATTTCTTATATTATATGTCTACGAGAGCAAAAAAGAAAAAGGAAAAAGAAGAGAATTTGATGACTCACGGACAGGAAAAGCATAGATCCAGCAAAAGCGGGAAGTTTTTCGTTCATTTTAAGGTCACGCAATGTGGTATCTTTTTGTCCTAGTAATGTTACTCCCTTCGTTTTAATTTATGCGAACCTATTTCACAGAACATAAAACTTAAGAAAGAAGTAAAGACTTTTAAAACTTGTGGTCTTAAACAAGTTATAGCATTTGTTTGGCTATTATTCTTTTGAAACTGGTAGAGTTAAACATGACAAGTATTTGTATGGTTATAAAAACTTCTAATTGAGGGCAGAATTGGAAGTTTTAGTTAAATAATTTCCAAATTTGAAAAGAGATCAATTTTTTTAACAGAACAAAAAGAAAATATGTTCACATAAACTGGAAAGAAAGAGTAGTATTTATCATCTCAAGATTATTAATCTGAGCTATCTGCTGCACAATCTATAACACTGGAGGTCTAGAGAGAGAGGAATCATAGAGAGAGACGACAGAGAGAATGAAATGAAAGTGGCTTCATCAGTTACATAACCACATGTAGGCACATACATATATACAATCCATTTATCTATTACTCCACTAACTAATTGCCGGCTAATATCCAGCTAAGCATTATGCTAACCGACTCATTTTAACAATAGTTAACTAACTACTCAACTATAGTCTAGGCTACTTTAGTTAAGTCCCTAACTCAGGTTACTCTAGTTTCATCACTCCCCCTCAAGCTGGTAGGTGCAAACACATTCAGCACTTTCACCTTGGAAAGCAGGTACTCATGTTGTACTCTCAATAATCCCTTTGTCAAGATGTCTGCATGTTAGTCCTTTGATTCTATGTGTTGTATTTTCATCAACCTTTGCTGTATTTTCTCCCAAATAAAGTGACAGTCAACCTTCATATGCTTGGTCCTTTCATAATATAGTGGGTTGACTGCTATTTGTAGGGTTGCTTTGCTATCACAATATAGGGCCACTGGCACTTTTACTTCTGCTCCAACTCTTTGAAATTCCCTGTTAGCCATACCAGCTTAGCTACTGTCCATGCCATACTCCTATACTCTGCTTCTGTAGAACTCCTTGATACTGTATTTTATTTTTTTGACTTTCATGATATAAGAGAATCTCCATACTTGATAATGAAGACTGTGACTGACTTTCTTGTGTTTGGACACGATGCCCATTCTGTATCACAATATGCAGTCAAACTATTCGTCTTCTTACTACTCATCAATATCCCTGAGACTGGTTCTTTTTTTATGTATCTTACAACCCTGAGTGTTGCTTCCCAATGACTCCTTTTAAGTTGTTGCGTGAACTGACTTAGTGTTTGGACTGCAAAAGCAGTATCTAACCTAGTCAGTGTCAAGTAAAGTAGTCTCCCAATAAACTTTTGATATTTTCCTTTGTCTTCTAATAATTCATCATCTCTGTTTCCTGTGATTTCATCCATCTCTTTGATTGTAAGCTTCTAATTGTACTCTAAAGCTGTCCAGGCTAGTTTGGAGGCACTCAATCCCATGTCTATAATAAGCTCCAATGAATATTTTCTTTGGTTCATTAAAGTTCCCTTACCTGATCTACTGAATTTTATCCCTCGAAAGTACTTCAATTCTCCAAGATCCTTCATTTTGAAGGACTGCCGCAGCTTGTGCTTGTTTGCTTGTGTTAGTAACAAGTTGTTGGTCACGTCCAATCCTACTCTCAATTTGAAAGTAGTACGGTCGATTGCAACAATAATCCCAACAAGGTTGGGGTCGATCCCACGAGGAGTATGGTGTGTACTAGAATGTCAAAGAGTGTGTGAATTCAATGAACTTAAAGTAATCTTCAAATAAAAAATTGATATTTTATAATTACTTCTAAAATTATGACAAGATAATTTAATCAATCACTTAGTTTAAGCATGAATTTTTGACCCGCGCAACTTTTAAAAGTAGTATTTTAAAAAATATTTATTTATTTTCATTTTGATAGGATTTCAGTCAACTTTTAGTTTTAATTTTAAAACATAAGTTTAAAAAACACAAAAAAATAGTTTTATAATGTTTCTTTTCTTATTTTATATATATATATATATATGTATGTATTTTTAGCTTGTTAATATTTTATAATATTTATAATATTTAAATATACCAAAGATATTTTTCATTTTAACGTATAGTTCACTTTAATAGTGTATTCTTATTAATTAAGATTAATTAATATATTTTGGTAGTATTTTTATTTTTATTCAATGAGAAAGAATTGAATCTGGGCCAATTGGGAGTTCATTTTCGGATTTCAGTGGCCAAGCAAGACAAAGGCCTGTTCTTCCCAATCACTTTTAACCCAAACCCATTTCTCACTCATCAAACCCTTCCCTTAATCATAGCCATTGATCCACTTTCATCTAAGGGCCAATATTAATTCCCCACCCCCAAATAAAACCTAACTGATCTTCCTACAACAAGGAAGCTAAACTAATTCCATACCTAAAAGGTGACAGCCATGTTTACCCTAAAATTCGAGTAACAATTAAACTTATATTGTGATTTTAAGGATAAGTGATTCAATCCAATACCAATTGATAAACAAGGAATTAAATAGATAAACTAGAGATTAAATAAATCAAACCAGTTATGCAAGCCAAATCTCGACCTCGACCTATGGTAGTCTCGAGGTGTGATAATAAGAATTGCAAATGATAAAGAAACTCTGACAAGCAGTAACAGAAATAGCAAGAAAGTAATGAACGTATATTTTCTTATCAGTGAACAATGTGTTCTACAAATGAATGGGATCCCTCTTTATATAATAGGGGAGTCCTAAATAAGGTACACTTCTAATTATAGCAGGAAATCATATTAACATCTAATTAACCGCGGCAGACAAATCTGTTTCGAGATTCACGCCAAGATCTTCGGTCCGTTGCGGATATCTCGCCCTTTCCGTTACTGAGTTATGCCGGCATCATTTCAAAGTATGCCCCCTTATGACCTTGATTAACGATGTCAACCTCTATCTTGGAAAGAAACTTCGATCCCGGACTCGACGTCCAGGCCTTTCGACGTGGTATCTTTTTCTCCATCGAAGGACGAAATCGGGTAGCCCCAATTTCCACCGTATACAGATAATCCCCTCGTTTCTTAGAGTAAAATGAGAAGAAACGACTTGAGCCTCGATTTTCTAGAGACCCCGATAATGACATCATCCCCGTGACATAAGCGGTCGAGGTAACCGAAACATCCCGTCGATACAGTTCCCCAAATCATTAATGAATGTCAGTAGGTGCTCGACCACTAGAGCCGCCGAACCGTCGCCGTGAATCTATAAATACAGGTTCTTTATTTGAATCAAAACATTACTTCCATCTTCATCATGTTTTTTAAGTCTTTTGCTCTTTCCATCTCTTCTCTTTCACCATCCGTTGAGTCAATTTCGTTAGTACCTAAACCGAATTTTGCCACTTTCCGCTTCATCTCATCTGAATCAATGGCGAAAACCTCCAAAACCATCCCATAAAAGGAGAAAGCTTCTTGTTCTACTTCCCGGCCGGCCGGTGATAAAACGCTGGTGGAACCGCTCCCTCACGAGTACGTTCCCGACCCTTGTGTTTTAAAAAATAGCTTCAAAGTCGAGAACCCTCCATCGGTCCCTAGTCGATGTGAACACGTATCGAGGTATATTTCTCGATAATGGCGAAATAGCTCGAGGCTGTGAAGAAAGACTGCAACTAGGGGCCGAGGTCGTGGTACAAATCCCTGCCCCCGAAGAGAGTATCACCACTCACGTGGAGGGGTTTCTAAGTGTCTACACTTACCCCTTCAGATTGGGTCCTCTTGACCCAGTAATGGTTGACATTTTCAAGATGTATCAGGTTACCCTCGGCCAGGTGCATCCCTCGTCCGCATAGTGATCATGCTCCGCTTCTTCTCTGGCAAGGCCAAGGGGTTGGAATTCACTCTCAGCCACCTCATATGGTTATATTGACCTCGACTTTTTTGAGGATTAGTCAAGCTCCAACGCCGATCAACGAAATCCTTTTTTGCAAGCATCGATGACGATAAGGACCGAGGTTGGATGAGCCGGGTCGTGTGGGTAAGGACCTGCAACCTCATCCTAGAGGAGAAACTACCGTTCACCGAGAAGTGTAACCCCGATCGTAAGTAACGTATTACCCATTATTCTTCGTACTCTATTTTTTGCTTTATGTAATACTTTCATCTGTTATGCAGCGGTTGCCTGGATACCTCATGCGATCCCCGACCTCGAAGACTGGGTTCGGAAGCTGGCTGCTACTTCCTCTCATGCCGAGCGCTGCTGGCGTGACTTGGCAAGGGGCAGATGGGAGGCCAAGAATCATGGTAAGTTTATCCTGCAAGCCTCTGATGACCTTTTCTGTAATGTTTCTCTTTGTTTACACTTGACTCCTTTTTATGCCGGCCTCGCGATGTTGCTGAAATGAGGCCGGCCCTACCTGGGGAAGAGGTGGCTCCCAAACTGACTAAGGACAAGAAAAGGAAAAGGGCCTCACCTTCCAATACCAGAAGCCTAAGAAGAGTAAGGCTCGTAAGTCGAAGGACGACTCCGACGCTCTATCTGCCGACGTAGCCCAAAAGCTACGAGATGAAGAAGAGGAGGGGGAAGATGCTGGTTATGAGCTAGTGCCTCGAAAGAGGGGGAGCATCGAAGCTTCAATAGTGGCAGACTGGCAGGGCCGCTGATAGTCGAGGAGACTCACCCTCGGACCGAGGAGATCTCGGAAGGTACCCCGAGCAAAGTCCCCAAGTCATTGGGGGTCAAAGATATTTCTTGCCGTGATAAAAAACTGGCGAGTGTGCCCGTAGGGTCCGGTTCTAGGACTCTTAAGAAGGGAGAGAGTGCCCCAAGTGAATTGCTTGGGGCAATCAATATTGATGATTCGTTGTAACAGCCCTAAATTTTCTAAAGGGAAGTTTCGGGAGGCTTAATCTATGGAGACCCACGATATGGGAACGATCCACGATGGGAAAGACATATTCCCCGGCTGCCTTGCGGGGGTCGATGATGTTTCCGACCTAGATGCGGCGCTCATTTTTGATGAGGCCCATCGTCTCCTAAACCAGGTAAACTTCATCCCCCATTATTACGCTCGCTTTCATTTCCTCCTGTTCTGATTTATTTCCTTTCTCCATAGGTTGTGATGCTTCATCGGGAAGCGTTCACCAAATCCCAAGACGAGCTGAACCGGTGTGAGGTCGATCTCAAGAGGCTTACTGATGAGAGACGCCCTCAAACGTCTCTACATGCAGAAAGAAGAAGAGATCAAGGACCTCCAAGCAGACTTAGCCCGGGCTCGTAAGGAAGAGGCCGAGCTAGACGAGCAGGTAACTATCCTTTTGAAAGAGTATGGTCTTGACCCAACTGTGGAGGCTAATACTTCAATATCTCAGTTGCAGCAAAAGCTAGAAAGGATCGAGCTACTCCGAGGGGAAGTTGATCAAATCAGAGCTGACAATGATCGGTGGAAAGAGAACATGGACGGCCTTGCTGCGAAGAAAGAGGCTGCCTTGGCCAAGGTGTCATCGGTGGACGCCCAGATTTGGAGTATAAAAGAGAAGTTCAGCCCAGGCAAAAATGATCGAGGAGCTTGAAGCCGAGATTGTTGAGGCCAAGGTGGAGGTCGGGAAGACGAAAACCATGGCTGACAAGTCCATAGCCGTGTACCTGGCTGATGCCGAGGCTGCTCAATCGCAGCTGAGGAAGGCTTCTGATCGAGAGCGATGGAGAAATGACTTGGCAAAGTGCCAATTTCGAAGGGAGACCCTCGAGGAAATCTACTCTCGAGGTTTCGACCTCTCCAAAGAAATAGCTCAAGCTAAGGTGCATGAAGCTGATGCCAGGTTGCTCGTCTCCTCCTCCTCCGATGATGATGATGAAGGCAGCCAAGGCAGTCTGATAATGATGAGGGGCCCGAAGGAGAAGCTGCCCCCAAGAGAGAAACCAGCCCCGGGCATAATTAGGATTTTGTTTTTCTTTTCCTTTTTTTGTAAGACCTCTGTCGGTCTCTTGTACATATCCTTATTCATCAATATATAAAGAAAATTTCTTTTGAATGCCTTCTCAATTTTTATCTACAATGCTTTGAATGGTGCGTTCGAGATTTTGATCTTGGGTGGCTTCCTCGAAGTCACCACAGTCGAGTTGGAATAAGGTTCGAACTTGAGGCATTGGCTCTTTAGGGTTTGTGTCGAATAATGATAAGTCCTTGAGCCATAGTCAAGTTATTTTTTATTTGGGCTCGAAATAGCCGAACCCTTAAGTTCGGGTAGTGTGAGAGTAAGATCTCGAACTCTAAGTGTATTGGCCCTTAGGCTCTTTAGATCGGGCCAACATTGCCTCTAAAACATGGTTATTATTCCCCTCATTTGGCTTAAAATACTTAGTAAAAATTTCTTTATACCTTAGTATGTATGTTTTACCCATTGGGTTTTTGGAGGGTTCGATGTTGATTGAAACCCCTCTGCTTTATGTGCCTTAGCACGTTTGTGTTAAGATAATTTGATACCTCTTAAGGTTTTTCGAGGGCCGATTTTATCGAAGCTCTTTTGATTATTTGCCGAGGGTAGCCTTATTTTAATCGGTTTTTCAAAGAATTTGAAGGCCTATTTTTATTGCGGGACTCGGACGTCTCCGAGCCGCATTAATTTGTCCGTAGCCTTTGGGTTTGCCACTTGGGCTTATTCCCCAATAACACTTCGAATTTGTTCGAAGTGTTAGTCCCTGAGAATGATGGCCTTGGCCTATTGATCGAGAGGTGCCTCTTTGAGGTCTTATGAATTCGAGTTTAGATAACTCGAATATGTCGATCGTCGACGACATGCCTCGAGTGTTCGAGGCATATTTGCGCTTGGCCCATGAGCCATTTCTCACAAAATCATAAGTATGGAGCTCGTATAGTAGAAAATTTTCTTTGAGATACAAGATGTTTGGTACAGAAAGAATGCTTCTTGGAATAATTTATACATGCGTACATGTTTCGCCATCGGGGCATGTGATCGGATCCAACCCTACACCACTACAAAGTGACAAGAGTGGTTGATGCAGATTTTACCTGAATAGGTCGGGATCGAATCCACAGGGAGCTAAAATGTTTAGGATTTGGATTCCTATTTAAACTAGCAGTGTACAGTGCTCTTGATTACACTTCCAATCATAATTGTTTGTTTGTTACTTCTAATTTTATACTAATGATGTGCGAAATTAAGCTAAGTATAGATGCTTGTAAGGTTTTCTAAATGGTTAACGAGGCACTAGGGAAGTGACTTTCTCCTAGGTGAATACTTGACGGGTTCTAAAGCCTAAGGCAAAGTTGTTATGTTGGGGATTGCGATATAGCCAATGCACGAAACTACTCACTCTATACCTCTCGGTAGCTTGAGTGATTTTGCCCTAATTGACTTTCTCAAGACCAATTGGGAGTCAAAATTGTGCAAACAATATAGGCTCAAGTCGGGTATTACTATCTCTAGGTTTAACCCTTTAATTGGGGCTATCAATCTCTTGAATGCACCCCAATTCCTTGTTGGGCTGATTTTCCTAGACTCAAGCTCTCTTTCTCAAGATGAGCCCAAATCATAAAGTCATAAATTAGTGTTTGCAACCACTAATTCAACATGGAAAACACAAATCAGTCCAAATATCAACCACCCATAAACATCTAAGCCTTAAAACAAGAGACCCATCAAATACCCACACTAGGGTTGAGCCACAACCCTAGCTAATGGGTCTAGCTACTCATAATAAAAGAAGAAATCAGATATTTAGATGAAGAATAACCCATATAATATAATTACAAGCTAAGGCTTTAAGATTCAATGATGAACTAGCTACAAAATTATTCAAAATAGGTCCAAAACGGCCTTCACGCGCTCAACTAAGATAAAGATACTCTAAAAATCTGAAAAAGAAGTATTTATACAAGGCCGAATTTTCTGGACAAAAATTCCCCTGACGGAGGTATCACGGTCCGCAAGAAATGGACTGCGGTCGCGATGCGGCTTTTAGCTTCAATTCTCTGTTCTCTGAATCCAGTCACCGCGAACCGCAATAAATGGACCGCGGCCGCGGTGGCTTCACCGCGGACCGCAACAAATGAAATGCGGCCGCAATGTCTTGAATCTTCCAAACTTCACATTCTCTGAATCCCTTCTCTGCGGACCGCAACAAATGGAATGCGGCCGCGATGAGGCTATCACGTCCGCGAAGAACCAACCGCGGACCGATTGCTTGAACTTCCAAAATAGCATCCTCTCTGATCTTTGCCACCGCAGTCTGCAACAAATGCACTGCGGTTGCGGTGGGTCCATTGCAGCCGCGATGGATTTACTGCTGTCGCAGTGCTTTGACTTGTTCTTGGCACTTGTGCAGGTTTCACTCCTTTTTGAGCTGGTTTTGACTTCCTTGTCACTTTTTGACCAAACACTGCAAACAAGCACAACATGTAAGCTTTCGGGATTACTTGTATACATTTTTAGTACTAAACTCAAGCAAAAAGGAGTATATAATAGACTAGAATCACTAGTTATCAACTCCGCCAAACTTAAGCTTTTGCTTGTCCCCAAGCAAACAAAATAAGTCTCACCTCCTTAAGAATAAAACCAAGAAAGTTCAGCTGACCTAAAGTGACCTCACCTACCATCAATTGGGACTAACAAATGCCCTTATTTCAAATGAATTATTAACAACATTCAACCTTCTAAGCACCATGGTTTTAGTGCGACACAAAAGCATCAAGAATTGACTCAACTCATCAAGGAAACTCTTTCTACTACTTTGGTCATTGTGGAACCCAAACTCATACTCTTCACTCTTCCTTAAGCAAGACCTCACTTTTAGATTGTAGCACTCAGAACGAGGATTGTGAAGAACACACTCATCTCTCTCAAAGAAAGGTCACAAGTCCGGATCTAAGTACCATAAGCTTGCCCCTTATGTGAGTCACCGCTAATGTAAGCTTCATTCAACTCAAGATCATACAGGGCTTTTGTGGGGAAACAATGAAGGCTTTTTGTTCAGGGTAGGAAGTATTTGGTCTAAGTAGGTTTCATTTTCCCTTAAGCACTTTATTTGCTTCATTTTGGTGCACATTCTCTTGACTTTTTGAGTCATTTACTTCTTTCTTGGGGGTTAGAGAGACACACTGTCACTCTTTCTTGTTCATTTCAAACCTTTTTCTCCATTTTAAACTTTCCACACCTTTCATCTCTTTACTTTTATTGAATCCCTTCATTTCTTCTACATTGTTCATTCTTTTTTACTTTTTGATTTTTTTTTCTTCCTTTCCTTTTCTTTATTTTTGTACCTTTTACCACTTTGTTGCATTCCTCGTCTCTCCCCCCAAACTTATGCTTTTGCCTTGTGCTAAGGAAAGATCGGGTTCCAAGAGAGGGTCTTTTTGGAAAGGATAAAGGCTTGTATCATGGTCTTTGAAAGAAAAAGGGCTATGACTCAAAGGGATTGACTAGGGATATTATTATTGGTAGGCTATAGATGTTTTCAAGATATCATTCGGATCAAGGAGAGCCTATAATAACTTCTCAAGTCAAACTACACTTTGGATTTCGCCTAGACAAACATTGAGGGCACGTTCTAGACTTAATGGCACGGGATTTGGACTTGCAATTCAAATTCTCACCACACAAGCTATAGGATTGCTAGAGAGACAGAGTCGGGGGCCCACAACAACCTTAGCTAAGACAAAAACCACTTGATGATTATCGGCCAACACAAGAGTCTCAAGGTCACAACTGTCACCATCCTATACACACCAATTTGTTTTTGATCATAAGATCAAAGGCAAATGTGTTGGGCCTAAGTGAAGCTTTGCTTGACGCACTATTACCACTAGCTACTATTTACACAAAAAGAAAACAGACTCAAACCCTTAAGAAGGTTGTCATGCCATCCATCATCGGGAAGAGCCACCGGTTTCACACAAATTCCACCTTTGGAAAGAATCGTGGCATTAAGAAAACCAAAGGCCTATTGAACGCAAAACTCAAAATAAGAAGCTACGAATATGAAGTAAGAGCTATGAAAGAAAATGCGGAAAGTAAACTGAATATGTACAATAGGGAATTTAAATGAATATACATAAGAGGGAAAGAATATATACATCAGAAAGTAACTTTATATACATACCAAAGTTGCAAAATTCGAAAAGTGAAATAAACTGGTAAAATTATATACATACCAAGCGTAAAAAAGCATAATAAAAGCGAAAATAGTATCATATTTACAATCCAACATCATCAAAATAGGGCTACCCCCTCAAATGAAAGTTAGCAGTGTCCTCAATGCTAACTAACAAAAAATAAGCTCGAGAAAAAGATAGAGAGTAAAGAAAACTCCCTATTGGTCCTCCGTCTGCATAGGATCATGAGCCTGAGTCCCTGGGTCCTGTGACTGCTCGGGAACCTGTGACTGGATCCATGTAACCTGTGCCTGCACTGGGACCTGAGGCTGCTCTAAGACCTGAGGCTGGCTAGAAGAACCTCCCTGCGGGTCCTCCAACTCAATCATTGCATCATCTGCCTGGGGGATCACTCTCCTCCTCTTTGGTGCCCTCTCCAACTCCTGCTCCGGCTCAATCTGAGTTGCTAGAGGTAGGTCATGCAACAGTAGCTCCACTGGCAAATGATCAGCAGCCTTCATCTTCTCCACTTCTACCCTCAACTCCTTCACAGAATCCCTTGAGGCTCGAGTCTTTCTCAACTTCTTTGTCTCCTTTGTAAGCTCTTTCAATGCCTTCCCATGAGCACCTGCAGCCTCCAATATCAACTGCTGGTTCTCCAAGAGCTTCTTTTGGTTATCCAGAAGCTCCTTGAGAGTCTCCTCCACTGAAGCTGGAACCTGTGGCTGTGGGGGTACGGACTGGGCTGCCATCGAGCTAGAAAGCACAGACAGCTTAGAAGTAGTTGCCTGTATCCAGTTGTTGATACTGGCAAGTGTTTGGCTCCAACGGTGGGCAGTCAATGGGTAGGCTGAGGATGAGGGGATAACTGGAGCAGTGGAAGTAGATGGTCTGGGGGCAATATCTGGTGTGGCTGAGGGAGGCTGAGAAGAAGTGACTACTAATACTGGCTCTTCAGACTGGCCAGTAGAAGCAGTGGCTTTACCTTTAGGATCCTTGGCTTTAGGGTTGTCATCAGCCTTAAGGCTGTACCAGGTAAAGGGCATTTGGGTTTCACCTTCACGTCAAATCTCCTTTTCTCTACCTCCTGGTCTTCAAAACACATTGTAAGAAAATTTAGGAAGGGGTATGATCTGTCACCATCATTGACCACCCTAGATATCACCCTAGACATAACATTCCCAATATTGATCGGGTACCCCGCCATAATAGATGCCAACAATACCACCCGGGAGACCGGCATAGAATTTTCATGGGTAGTGGGGTCCAGCCTGCTGCATACAAAAGTCTCCCACCCCTTTGCCTCGAAGTTTAAAGTCTTCCTCAAAATTTGAACCCTTGGTGTCAACCAAGCTAGGGTGGTGCCCGGGAGAGCCAATATGATGCTAACCATGGACGGACTGCCTCATCAAGTGCCAATTTCTCCAAGTATAATGACTCATCTTCCTCAGGAAAGCTCAGGTACTCATTGATTGTTTTTCCATCGAACATAACTTTTGAGTTCCGCTCTTTAGTCACTTTGGTATCCTTCTTGATGTGGGCAACATTGGGCGTAATACTCTTTGACTAAGTGCTTTGCCTCTGGCACCCTGCTGGTAAAGTAATCCCACCCCGGTCGTTCTCTGAATTGCCTCTTCACATTCGGGTTGTGAGGCAGGAGATCCCTCTGTATGAACCGGCGCTCAATAATAAGCAACCTCAGAGGCCACCATTCCCGGAACTTGTGGTATGCCAGCTCACTGACAAACCTCCTTCTCCACACCTCGGGGTTTCTAGTTCTCTCCAAACCCTTGGGTTGGGGTTCTCCCCCTTCTTCTTCATCAATGGAATCCTCAATGGGTGATGAAACTGTAGGTGAAGTAGAGGTTGCACTGTCACTGCTTTCCGCTGAGCCCTCAGACGACTCAGATGAAATTTGAATTGAAGCTTGAGCAGCAGGAGAGGCCGGAGGGGTAGGTTCATCTCTCAATCTCATTATCTCTGGGAAGTCAGGTACATACTCCGGCACTGAATCAGACTCAGATGCCTCCCGGGAGAGAAAATACTCACTTCCCTCTAAACGGGAAGCAGCTCTATCTGCAGCCTTTATTTTTTTTCTGTTTTCCCCAATTGCTTTCCGGACTTGGGGGTCAATTTGATCATTCCTCGTCTCCTAGCCCGGTAGGACTCTCCTTTTCCTTTCTGTTTTTCACCACCTCCTCTTGATTTAACCATTGTCTGCAAGGAGAATTCAGTTAATATTTATTAGTATCACACTACCAGAAGAAACAGTGAAGAATGTGTATGAAAACAACTGACCGCGGACCGCATAAAATAGCACTACGGAGCGCAGTGGGGTGGGGTTCAGACTACCCACCCTCTAATTCAGGTCACTGCGGATCGCAAAAAATGATGTGCGACCGCGGTAAGGCACCGCGGCCGCGGTCCTTAAAATCGACCTCTCTGAAGTTACCACCGCGGGCCGTGGAAAAACACAACGCGGCCGTAGAGGGGCACCGCGGACCGCGAAAAATCAACCGCGGTTGCGGTAAGCAATACGTAGCAACACAAACCTAGGGTTTCAAATTTTTGCACATTTTAGCCTTAATTAACATATTTTCAACCCACTAGGTAGTTAATCACCATGTTTGACTAATTAACCCTAATCTAAACAACATTATGTAACCCTAAGTTAAAGATTGAAAGAAAAGGGAAGAAGAAGAAGTACGAACTAACAAATTAAAAGAGAATAAAACAAAATTTAAGACCAGGGAAAGATTTGAAGTACCAGAGATGAGATGCAATACAGATGATTGAGAATCAGGGTTTGAATTTGTGCACTAAGGATAATGATGAACAGTACTTTATCTTTTTAGAGTGCAAATGCACGAAAAGTGTAAAAGGGGGCCTGAGGTCCTATTTATAGAAAAAGGACCGGGACCCATGCTACTAACCCACCGCAGACCGCGAAAAATCCACCGCGGACCGCTGTAATTAAACATAAGAGGCACTGGTAAGGACTTCACCGCGGACCGCAGAAAATGCTCCGCGGCCGCGGTAGGGCACCGCGGACCGCAAAAATGCATTGCGGCCGCGGTGAAAACCTTAGAGAACCACCACTTTTGGCCATTTAGCACTGCGGACCGCAATGAAATTTTTCCCCTGCGATAAGGCCATTGCGGACGCGAAAAATGCAATGCGACAGCGGTCCAAACTTCAGAGAGTGCGACACTTTTTTCAATTTGGTCCTGCACTGCATCAAAACAAACCTACACACATCTCATAACCAATTAGTCCAAAAGCAAATCCTACACTAAAAAAAATCAAAGAAAAATAAAAAGAAAGACACATGGGTTGCCTCCCAAGAAGCGCCTGATTTAACGTCGCGGCACGATGCAGGTTACCATCAAATCACTTTAGATGGATCATAGCCACCACGTGGATGTTATCAATCTTGCCAAGATAGTGCTTGACTCTGTGCCCATTAACTCTAAAGATCTCTCCATTTTTGTTTTTCAAGTCAAGTGCACCAAACGAAGTCACAAGCACCACTTCAAAAGGTCCACTCCATTTCGACTTAAGCTTTCCCGGAAACAGACGTAACCAAGAATTGAACAAGAGAACCAAATCACCCACTTTGAACTCCTTGCCACGAGCATACTTGTCATGAAGGTACGTCATCTTTTCCTTGTACAAGGACGAACTGGAGTAGGCATGAAATCGGAATTCATCAAGTTCATTAAGTTGCTCTACACGAAGATTTGCTACCACATCCCATTAAGATTTAGCTTCCTCAAAGCCCACATGGCCTTGTGCTCTAGCTCAACCGGTAGATGGAAAGCTTTCCCAAACACCAACCGGTACGGAGACATACCAATCGGAGTCCTGTAAGCAGTCTTATAAACCTATAGAGCATCATCCAATTTCTTTGACCAATCGATCCTATTTGCATTGACCGTCTTTGACAATATACTCTTGATTTCCCTGTTTGAGACTTCAAGTTGGCCACTCGCCTAGGATGATAAGGAGTAGAAACTTTGTGATTGACACCGTACTTTGCAAGCAAAGTGTCAAAAGCTCTATTGCAAAAATGAGACCCCCCATCACTTATGATTGCTCGAGGAGTGCCAAACCTAGTAAAAATACTCTTCTTGGGAAACGCAACAACACTCCGGGCCTCATTATTGGGTAAAGCCACGGCCTCAACCCACTTTGAAACATAGTCAACTACCACTAGAATGTATATGTTGCCACATGAACTAACAAACGGGCCCATGAAATCAATGCCCCACACATCAAAAATATCAACTTCGAGAATAGTGTTGAGAGGCATCTCATCCTTCTTCGAAATTCCACCCGCTCTTTGACATTCGTCGCATCTCTTCACAAGTTCACTTGCATCCTTGTACAAAGTTGGCCAGTAAAACCCACAACTAAGAACCTTTGAAGTTGTCCTCGCCCCACCATGATGACCACCATAGGAGAGGAATGA
>NW_017671504.1:225670-240276 GCF_001879085.1 Nicotiana attenuata
CATCATCTGTTCAAACATCATTTCGATTCTCCCCATTTCATTGTTGGATGAACTAGGACCTTGGGATGGAAATGGGGGTGGATTGTTCGGTTGTTCATACATCGGGGGTCTTTGAAAGCCTTGCCCCCGATTTCCTTGATTGCTATTGTTCCAACCACCCTGGTTGTTGGTTTCACTAGGTAGAGCCCCCTTAGGGCGAGGATTCAAGGATTGTGAGATTTGGCCTAATTGAACCTCCAAGTTTCTAATTGAAGTATTGTGGGATGCCAACTGAGCATCGGAGTCAGCATTCTTTTTCATCATCTGTTCAAACATCATTTCGATTCTCCCCATTTCATTGTTGGATGAACTAGGATCCTGGGATGGAAATGGGGGTGGATTGTTTGGTTGTTGATACATCGGGGGCCTTTGAAAGCCTTGTCCCCGATTTCCCTGATTGCTATTGTTCCAACAACCCTGATTGTTGTTTCCACCCCAGTTGTTGTTGTTGCCACCCCAATTACCCTGATTGTTCTTATTATTGTTCTGGTTGCCCCAATTTGAATTTTGGTTGATGTTCCCCCAATTACTGTTCCCTTGTTGTTGTTGATTTCCCCAATTGTCTTGGGATCTCCATTGTTTTTGTTGGTTAGAAGAATTGCCCCTTTGGCCTCGATAGTTGTTCACGTATTGCACTTCTTCATTCTGCTCATCATAACCATCATCTTGGAACCTACCACTATCTTGTTCATATTGATCCGAACTCACTTGGTTCTGTTGACCTCTTTGTCTTCTTTTGTTCACTAACATGTTGATACCCTCCATAGCATTTACTTGTCGTGAAATTTGAACCTATTGTAATTGTGCCTTTGCTAGCTGGTTCATTGTTGTTGTCAGTTCCGCTATTGCTTGCCCATGATCATGGAGCTCTTTGTGCAAGTGAATGACCGTGGGGTCACCCTGCGGCACATTGGCTCGACTTTGCCAAGCGGAAGAAGTGTCCGCCATCTCATCCAGTATTTCACAAGCTTGATCATACGGTGTGTTCATGAAATTGCCCCCAGCGAGTTGGTTCACTATGCACTGATTTGTTTTGTTAATTCCTCGGTAGAATGTCTGTTGTATCATTGCCTCAGTCATATCATTATTTGGGCATTCCTTCACCATAGTCCGGTATCTCTCCCATATCTCATGCAGTGGTTCGCTGGGATCCTGTTTGAAAGCTAAGATTTCATCCTTCAAGGTTTCCATGTGACCTGGCGAGAAAAACTTTGCAATGAATTTATTCTCCAACTCATCCCATGTATGGATGGAGTGGTTGGGGAGTCTCTCCAGCCAATCCAATGCTTTCCCTCGAAGAGAGAAATGGAATAATCTCAACCGCAAGGCATCCTCAGACACGTTCTTTGCTTGCTCCCCCAATGTATCAACAAATCCTTTAAGGTGCTTGTACGCATTTTGATGGGGAGCACCCGTGAAATACCCTCGCTGCTCCAACAATCAACATCACGTTGGTAATTTGAAAATTGCCCGTCCGGATTTGGGGCGGGACAATTGCACTAGCATATCCTTGGTTGGGAAGTACCCAAGGAGCCACTCTTGGAGGTGGCGGGGGAGGGTCTGGAACATTATCATTGGCCTGGCAGCCTCTCCTTTATCCTTGAGGTACTAGAGGCACCTCATCTTCATTGTCATCATCAACCTCCTCCCCCGGGACCACATTTCCAAGAGGGTCATTGTTGTTGTGTGCTGCCATTTTGTACCTGAATTGGCGTCACACACAAATTAGTATCACAGAAGGAAAGAAAAACAACACACAAAACTATTTAGATAGATAGCCAAAACCGTTAGCTCCCCGGCAACGGTGCCAAAAAGTGATCAGATCCAACCCTACACCACTACATAATGGCAAGAGCGCTCGATGCAGCTTTTACCCGAAAAGGTCAGGATCGAATCCACAGGGAGCTACAATGTTAGGGATTTGGATTCCTATCAAAACTAGCAGTGTGTAGTGCTCTTGATTACACTTCCAATCATAATTGTTTGTTTGTTACTTCTAATTTTATACTAATGATGTGCGACATTAAGCTAAGTATAAATGCTTGTAAGGTTTTCTAAATGGTTAACGAGGCACTAGGGAAGTGACGTTCTCCAAGGTGAATACTTGACGGGTTCTAAAGCCTAAGGCGAAGTTGTTATGTTGGGGATTGCGATATAGCCAATGCACGAAACTACTCACTCTATACCTCTCGGTAGCTTGAGTGACTTTTCCCTAATTGACTTTCTCAAGACCAATTGGGTGTCAAAATTGTGCAAGCAATATAGGCTCAAGTCGAGTATTACTATCTCTAGGTTTAACCCTTTAATTTGGGCTATCAATCTCTTGAATGCAACCCAATTCCTTGTTGGACTGATTTTCCTGGACTCAAGCTCTCTTTGTCAAGAAGAGCCCAAATCATAAAGGCATAAATTAGTGTTTGCAACCACTAATTCAACATGGAAAACACAAATCAGTCCAAATATCAACCATCCATAAACATCTAAGCCTTAAAACAAGAGACCCATCAAATACCCACACTAGGGTTAAGCCATAACCCTAGCTAATGGGTCTAGATACTCATAATAAAAGAAGAAATCAGATATTTAGATGAAGAATAACCCATATAATATAATTACGAGCTAAGATTTAAAGATTCAATGATGAACTAGCTACAAAATTACTCAAAATAGGTCCAAAACGGCCTTCACATGCTCAACTAAGATAAAGATACCCTAAAAATCTAAAAAAGAAGCATTTATACAAGGCTAAATTTTCTGGACAAAAATACCCCTGACGGAGGTATCGCGGTCCGCAAGAAATGGACTGCGGCCGCGATGGGGCTTTAAGCTTCAATTCTCTGCTCTCTGAATCCAGCCACCGCGGACCGCAATAAATGGACCGCAGCCGCGGTGGCTTCACCGCGGACCGCAACAAATGGAATGCGGCCGCGATGTCTTGACTCTTCCAAACTTCACATTCTCTGAATCCCTTCTCCGCGGACCGCAACAAATGGAATGCGGCCGCGATGAGGCTGCCGTGGCCGGGAAGAATCAACCGCGGACCGCATTGCTTGAACTTCCAAAATAGCATCCTCTCTGATCTTTGCCACCGCGGTCCACAACAAATGCACTGCGGTCGCGGTGGGTCCATTGCAGTCGCGGTGGATTTACTGTTGTCGTAGTGTTTTGACTTGTTCTTGGCACTTGTGCAGGTTTCACTCTTTTTTGAGCTGGTTTTGACTTCCTTGTCACTTTTTGACCAAACACTGCAAACAAGCACAACATGTAAGCTTTCGGGATTACTTGTATACATTATTAGTCCAAAACTCAAGCAAAAAGGAGTATAAAATAGACTAGAATCACTAGTTATCAGCTTGACTAATATATATGGACACGGTTCATTCGACCGTTTGGCCCATTACAAAGTTTTTCTATCGAGACCCTTTGACATGAAGTACTTTCCTCGAAAATATAACATCCGAGGGTGATGCCCCTCAGTATTCGAGGTTGATTGTAAAGAGGCCTTGGGTACTGTTAAATTTTCCACAGGTAGAACATAATTGTTGCCTCGTTAAAAACCTCGCTGGAAAAACCCATTTGCTCCACTGTGCCAAGTTTGTATGATCCCTTTCCGATGACACTGAGGACTCGATATGATCCTTCCCATTTTGGGCTTACCTAGTTTTAGAAATTAGGTGCCATCACGACTCCTTCGGAGGAGATTTTGGGTCGTGACATTTAATTAGAAGATTTTAATATATATTGGAAGACTTTATATGACTTGGGACACCATAAATTATTCCAAGTGGTGACTCTGAATTAAATAAATAATCCCATTTCGATTAGTGTCACTTTAATTGGAAAAACTCCCATGTCTCCTCGGGAAAAAAGAGGTGTGACACTTAGAATGCGAAAATAATTAGAGAGTAGTAGTCAATCAGAGAAAGCACTAAGGTTGCTCGTCCTTCGTGTATGCTATGCTATGGGTATAGATGTATTTGATTCCAATCAATCAAACATGTGTTATGACAACAATATCAATAATACCAACTTAGTATTTTTTTTAACACTAAGAGGTTTTTACTCACAAATGCCTTTCCAAGCTATTTAGAGCTCTATGTATACAATTGTTAATGCCCAAATAAGAATCTCCTTATTCCTAGTTTGATTCCATTAATTGAGAGGAGATTAATTTCTTAATTTACCCAATTCCCTGCTAATCGCTTTATACCTAAACTCGGTTTCACGTTTCCAAGTTAGAACTAAGTGCGATATGTGTTAATCTAGTATTGGCAACCACCAAATCATACAAGAAAGCATGGAACAATGAGATAACACAATATGTAATCAAAGACGAATCTATATTAATAACTCACAGTCATAACACCACTCCTGATTCACATCCATAGCTAATGAGCTTAGCTAGACATGACAATAGAAGAAATAATCAAATTATCCTTTAATTCTGTCATCAATACTAATAGAAAAGAAGAAGATTGAGAAACCATGATGTCACTTGTTAACCCTTAGGAAAACTCACAGTGGCTCGTACAATATTCCTCTCCGTCAAAATTGTCAAAAAAAGACCTAAAAAGTACCATTTATACTCTTCTAAAAGGTTGACAAAATTATCCTCGTCGGGTCTTGCGTGGCCAAGTTGTGTAGCTCACACAGGATGCGTGGCCCAGTACTCTATTTCTTCAGCTCGCATTGCGTGAACAAGATGCGTGGCCCACGCAGGATGCATGGCCACTTTTGGAACTTAAACTTTTAGCCTCCAAGTTCTCCAACTGTGCGGGTGACCTGCGTGGGTGACTTGCGTGGCCCACACAGGATGAACTTTTGCTTCATTATCTTTCTTCTTCAGTTGTGGATTGAATTTGATGTTTTCTTGCAGGTATTTGATGATTTTCAATATCTTAATTCTCACCCAACTCCATGACCTGCACTCATATCATTCAAAATATAGTTAGTCCATTAATCACATCAACTGGGGCATAACTCTATTAAAAGGCATAAGAAAAGTTATCGAAAAATACCAACTTATCAGTTGTTCCTAGTAAATAACATGTCATCCACATATACTAGGATAAGCACTAAATCATTTCCTTGTCTTTAAGCGAATAGAGAGCAATCCAAGTTGCTCTGTGTGAAGCCTTGAGCAAATAAGTCTTTAGTCAACTTGACATTCCATTGTCGACTTGCTTGTTTCAACCCATATAGGGGTTTGACAAGCCTGCAGACAATTCCATGCTCCCCCTGGCTTGCAAAACCTTCTGGTGTCACCATGTATACTTCATCATAAAGTTCACCTTGTAGAAAGGCATTATACATATCCATTTGATATATGTGCCAACCTTCTCCTACAGCAATAGATATCACTCATCTCACAGTCACAATCTTGACTACAGGAGAAAAACTCCCATGGCAGTCAAGACCCTCTTTTTTATTATAGTCCCTGGCTACTAAACGTGCCTTGAACCTCTCAGTGTCACCATTAGCCTTGTACTTGACTTTGAACACCCACGTGCAACCAATTGCATGTTCCCCTGGTGGCAGTTGGACCAAATACCAAGTGTTGTTATCTTCCAAGGCCTGTATCTCATCTTTCATGGCTACAATCCATCTAGGATATGTAGAAGCCTCCTGATAACTCCTTGGTTCAACAACAAAAGTAAAGGCTGCTAAGGACTATTTGTAATGAGGATTGAGGTTAGCATAATTCAAGTAATGATGAATAGAATGTGGAAAGGAAGATGTACTATTAGCAGAGGCATTGGTGATATAATCAGGCATCCAGACAGGATTTTCTTGTCTCTTTCAGACATTCTAAAAGGATGCTCAGATGATGCAGAAATAGGATCTCCTGATGGTGACTCCTGAGCTGGAAGAAAATCACCTCCAACAGCACCCTAATAAGTTGTTTCAGAGTGTGGAAGAGCTTCAGTTGCAACTTGATCAGTTGCTTCAAATTGGGAAGAGCTTTTTCAGTATAAGTTGGAGGATCTCCATCTTGTGCTGCAATATCTCCAGGTAGCATGTGGTTGTCCTGAGTAATGTCGAAGATGGTAGAATGTTCTTCTCCAGATGTCTAAAACAAGGGTTGGGGTTTAGATCCCCTGTGCTTGAATGGAAACACTCTTTTCCTAAAAGTAACATCCCTGTTAATGAAGAAAACATGATTGGTTAAGTCATATAAGATGTAGCCTTTGGTTACTGCAAAGTAGCCCATTAGTACAACTGTGGTAGCTCTGTGAGCAAATTTGTCATAAATCTTCAAGCTTTTTGCAAAGCATAGACAACCAATTATTCTCAAGTGTGTTAGACTGAGTTTCTATTTGTGGAAGACTTTATAAGGAGTCTTGCCATTCAAAGCTACTTGTGGCATCCTATTTATCAAGTAAACAATAGTCAGAACACATTGTCCCCAAATCTTCACAGGAATTCCTCCTTGAAACTTAATACAGCCCTTGCAATCTCCAAAATGTGCCTGTGTTTTCTTTCAGCTATGGCATTCTGTTGTGGAGTGTACATACAAGTTTTCTGATGTACAATCCCTATAGATTGGGACAATTGATGACATTTAGAGTTAATGAATTCTCCACCATTGTTTGATCTAACACCCTTTATGGTTTTTCCAAACTAAGTTTGCACCATTATGAAGAAACTTTTAAGTACTCCAACCACATCACTCTTGAGTTTTAACTAGGTCATACGAGAATGGTCATCCACAATTGTCAAGAACAATTTATTTCCACCAATAGTAGGTACATGATAGGGACCCCATACATCAATGTGCAACAAATGAAAAATTTCTGCAGTTCCACTATTAATGTGCTTACAGGGCAATCTGGTATGCCTTGTTAAAGGATATATAGTAGAATTTTCAATTGATATATTACAATCTTCATCAGATAATCCCAGAAGTTATTTTATTGTTCCTACTGATGCATGACCTAAACTCCAGTGCCATAGTCCTACATCCATTTTTCCTTGTGTTGCAGTTAAAGCCTATGCTGAAGTGTCTTTCCTTTTGTCAAGGTTGTAAGAAAACATATAAAGACTCTCCTTCTCTCTACCAATCACCTTCACTTTCCCACTGTAAAGGTCATGAAATAGAAACAAGTGGGGAAAAGGTGGATGAGCAACATAGGTCTCGTGTGATCTAAGACACAGACAAAAAATTATACTTAAAATCTGGAATGCATAAGACAATGCTTAAAGTTCCAATATCTCCCATAGTGTAAGAACCAACATGACTTAATGTGGTAGTGGTACCATTAGGCAAATATAACCTTTTAGAATTACAATTGTTAATTTTTACCTTATCATGTAGTAAACTCTTATCAGATGTCCTATGGTTTGTAGCTCATGTGTCTACTATCCCGTCCTTCTTCAATTCTACTAAGAAAGCTTTAATTTTACCTGCCATGTTTGTAGAGGAAGTGTCTCCTGTATTCTCTGAACCTTCTTTGCTCAGAAACTTCAATATTTAATTGTTTTGTTCAAGTGTGAAGTAAGGACCTCTCAGAGTATCAACATTTATGACTTTGTCTCCAGCTTGTATTTTGCTTCCACCTACCTCTGGCTTTGCATTTTCTTCCAAAAAAGCATTGTCAATAGTAGTGAAACCAGTCTTCTTTCTGAACTTGAAGTCCCCTGGATATCCGATCAGTTTATAACATCCTTCACGAGTATGTCCCTTTAATTTGCAGTAATCACAGTAGAGATTGTAATTTCTCCTCTGTCTCCGTTGATTCCCAACCTTAGCAGTCATCAAGGCAATTACATCCACCCCTTCGACTCCAGAAAAAGTGCTGGTTATGCTTCTCTGACTCTCATGCACAGTCAACATGGAGTATGACTTGTTTAGGTTGGAACTGGGACCATCATGAGTATCTGGCTTCGTGGTTGCTCATAGGATTCATCGAGACCCATAAGAAATGGTAACAGCTTCAATTGCTCCATTAATTGGACAAATTCTTGTGATTTTGCACAATCACATCCAGGAATTGGGGCTAGACAGTTAAACTCTGCCTAAAGTAGCTTCAACTTCGAAAAATAAGCTAAAATCGAGCTTGTACCCTCACTAATTGTTGCAATTTGCTTGTGAATCTTGAAAATTCTAGAATAATCGACCTTGTCGAATCACTCTTTCAGTTCTCTCCAAACATCGCTTACATTTGAGGAATAGACAATGCCGCTAAGTAATTCTGGCGCAACACATTTCATAATCCATGGTAACACTATGGCGTTGCAATGCTCCCATAGATCTACTAGATTTGAACCAAAATCCTCTTTTTTTGCATGTGCCTTCGATGAACCCTAGTTTATTGCGACCTAGGATTGTGATTCTCATCGCACGGCTCCATACAGAATAATTCTCTGGTCCCCGTAGTTGCAGGGAGACTAGCACACTTCCAGAGTTATCATTGAGGTAAAAAAATAAGGGATGATTGTGACTGAGTTTTTCAGGTAGTTCATCGTCGTTCGCCATTATTATAGTCTGTGTAACTCTCAATCGAGAATGTTGCTCTGCTCTTATGAAATATATACGTTAGTTCCCAGTGGGCTCTGATACCATATTAATCTGAGCTATCTGTTGCACAATCTATAAGAATGGAGGTCTAGCGAGAGAAATCATAGAGAGAGACAACAGACAGAATGAAATGAAAATGACTTCATTAGTTACATAACCATTTGTAGGCACATACATATATACAATCCATTTATCTGTTACTCAACTAACTAACTGCCAACTAATATCCAACTAAGCTTATGCTAGCCGACTCACACTAACAATGATTGACTAACTGCTCAACTATAATCTAGTCTACTGTAGTTAAGTCCCTAAATCAGGTTACTCCAGTTTCATCAAAGATAAACATGATGAAATCTATTGCTTAAAAGTTCCTAAATAAGACGAATAATATAATTAACCCCTAACGACTATAAGTTTGTCCCCACTAATAACCTATACTCCTCACGTGCATGGCATAAAAATTATCCCTGTTGACCTTGTTTATGAAAAGCATGGCGTGGTAAAATACTAGAAATGTGAAATTTAAAAAATTACATGTTTCCTTTTTGGGAGAAATGATAAACCAAAAAGTATGATCGGTACTTATTAATCACTTATGTAGGTGCAATTTTTTCAAGGTTGAAAAGCTTCAAAATACATTGTCACGTGTTTAGCATCATATATTATCCAATTAAAATTTAGTATCCAAATAATCTCCCTCCTAGATTTTCTTGTTTTGTTTTTGGTCCTTTTAGAAAAGAAGAAAGTGGTTTTCGTGATAGTGAATAAATTCCTCCGTCATTTTCTTGATATCTCAACTCTTCTAATTAATCGTGGTATAATTCATTTCAGGCTTCCACATAGCACAAGTCACAAGACAATGGTCTTTGATTCCCAAGCTCTCCTTACCATAGAACAATTTCAATGTCAATATACACTATAAAGAATGTAGGGAAAATGGCCGAATATATTTTTTTATGTTCATATATTTTCTATACTTAATATTTTTTATATTATAGGGCCAAATTTATTTGTATCGTTATATTACCCTTTAATTTTTAAAAGTTTGTTGATGGTAGCCGGTAAGGATAAATTTGGCAACATAATATAACGGTAGAGGTAAATTTGACCGAATAATTTAACGAAGGTTAATTAGATGTAGATAATATTCGAAAATAAAGAGGTAAATCTGAATCTTTTCCCAATAATGTATCACTGCAACAACAACAACAATTACTTTTAATAAGACGACAACACCCGCACTTAGGGCGAAAATAGAGCTGACTGTATTTGTAGGAAATAGAGTCCACCCATAAGGGGTACTCTAAGGACCCACTAAGGTAAAACTCATTAATTTTAGTAATTACTATAATTCTAGTATTTCCTATATAAATACACATACAGTGTACAACTAAGAATACTGAATATGCAGTATTAGTTAGACGCTCAGTCTTGTCCTTCAATTAGTATAGGGTTTAGACTGTGATTTAGGAGGTTGATCTGATACACTGTGACAACCATCGTCGACCAGTAATTCCAGTCGCGGTTCGTCCGTTTCTTCCGCTTCCGCTACGCGAACAAGTAAGTTCTCGTTTTACGATTTACGTGCTAATCTAATGTGTTTAGATTAACGTGATCCAACAGTATTGAATAAAATATAATATATTACGGTTGACTATATGAACTCTTGATGATCATTTTTTTCTAAAATTTATTTTGCACCATGATTATACAAATCATAAAAATGGTACTAAAAGCTCTGTATATTTTTTATGCTGAGAACTTTTACTACTTTAGATTCAATTTTATATTATTTGTATACCTATCTGATACCTGCCACATATTCTTTCTAGCTCCTTCTCCAATCGTCCACCAATTTTTGTCCAATATTTCCAAGTCATCTTCGGCTGGTATAATTCAATGGTCCAAACTCCAACGATTCAATCCAACGAATTGGGTTTAGTTAAATATTCCTGATGGAGAAAGGCGATCTATTTGTGGTGGACAAAGATGATTTGGTATTTGGTCGATATTCTGGAAAATTCATTCTCCTAAAAGTCTATGATTGCAACAATTAAAAAAAGGCGAGTAATAATTTATAGTACATGATTGCAATACTTGAATTTTGGATAATATAAGGAATAATGATGTCAAACTTGAAGACTAATTCATTTCCAAAGAATAATAATATAAACTAGTGGTGTAGTTGTCATGGTTATTTCTTTTCCCTTTTTTTTATTGTCAGTATTGATTTGGGGCCTTCAAGGTGGGGTAAAACATTTAACTAACCATATGAAATGGAGGAAATATTATTAACAAAATTATGAAATACTCTATAGGATATAATATAGGAAATATCTCCTGCGTCCTTTTTTTTATTTTGTATTTTGGCGAGGGGTTACGGAAAAAAGTACTCCTAAAATTAAAAGGAAAAAAAAAGGAATTGGTGTATAGTGAATACCATAAACTGTACCACCAAAGGATGTGGTGCAACAGATGAGGATATTCTTTCTTTAATTAAAGATCTCGAGTTTGAACCCTGTGTATGAAAAAATTCTTAGTAGAGAGAGTTTCCTACGAATACAGGGGTTAGAAACAAAAAAAAAATACCATAAACTGTTGTCGGCAAGAGTCAACCTTTCCTTTTTTATCTCTCATCTCCTATTTTTGTTTATTTATAATATCAATACATTTATTTTAAGAATTTAATTATATGTGTTTGACTCAAAAGTTATTACATACCTTATGAGTATAAAATAATATAAATAAATCACGGAAAAATCATAGCAAACCGTAATAATCCGTTGGACCAAATGAAGGAAATGAAAATAAGTACTCAGGATTAGGGGGAGAAACATTAGAAGTCTTTATTGATAATATTGGTTTGGTATGCCTCTCCATGAAGAGGTTCAGAGCCTTACAATGGTGTTCCTCTTGCCCATAATTTGGGTATCGTTGACAATTGTATCTCTCTCTATCGTGGTGAAGAAGAAGCCCCCCTTTTCTAGGGTTTCCTCTCTTGGTATTTATAGCTGTGAGCTTCGTGAGCTGGCAATAAGTGGTCGTAACCATGTTGGGGATTTCACCTTTATGGTGGCGGATAGGCCATGGCCTTGCTGATCGAACCAGATGCGGGTTGAATATCGTTAATTCTGAGTGGTCGTGCCACTAATTAATCATGAATTAGCTTAAGACGGGATTAGCCTCGTTAATTATCGTGGGGTCGGATTCTGACCCATACAGTTAGTCCCTCCGCTTATTGAGGTCGGGCCTTGGCCGAGCTCGATGAGTGGATTCCATTGACTGTAGTTTGAGAAACTCGGATGGGGAGGTCGACTGTTGCTTCGGTTGAGGCCGAATTCCTTTTGGCGATGACCCTTAGCCTTGTAGAGTATTAGTATCCTGTTATTGGGCTATCAAGTCATCGTTCTATCGAGGTCGAACTCTCCTCCTGGGCGAAGGCGCTTGACCTTTTGACTTACTTCGAGTGAGGTCGAGTTGCATTGTGCTCTGATCCTTACGTTTGTTTTGGGTGCATACCCGTCGACCATGGCGGACGGGTCGTATGTTGCGCGGCCGAGGGTAATGAGGGCACGCTTGATACGTGCTTGTCGGTGTCAAAAAATTTCTAGGGCGCAAGGAGCACCTCCTCGGCATTCATCGTCGTTATGATCATTTCGAGGGCGAGACGCCGACGGGTGATTGCAAGGCTGCTTTATGGAGCCTGTCATAATGACGCACATTCCTATGGAATCGAACCGGTGTGCGGTTGGTCATGTAGTTAATGGTGGCTGTTGGGGTGCATGAAGGCCACTTGTGTTGCCTATAAATAAAGGCTGAGGCATTCATTTTTCATATTCTTATTGCTTGTCTGAGAGAGATTCTGAAGAAGTTTTTCTTACTGTTGTTTCACCTTCGTCTTCGTCCCCCGAACCTTGTTTCTTTCTCGTTATTGTATCAACAATGGCAGGCATTTCTTCCCAAAACGTTCTTCCGACGGATCTTCCGGTTAACTCACCGATGACCGAGGGGCCAGTTCCGGCGATGGGCGGTGCAGAACTGGTGGAGACCGGCGAAGCTCCGTCTGTTGACGAGATAGTATCTCTGCCCGGAGTTCCGATGACTGATTTCACCGTCGATGGTGGGGAGGATCAGGTGGACGAAGCCCCATTAATGGGGGAGGTTGGGATGTCTCGACTGCGGGGACATGGGGTCATCCCCGGCTATGCCGACGTCATTCTCGCTAGAAGCGAGGAGAGGGTCCACACCGACCGTAGGGGATACTGCGTCTTTTACGCCTACCCCTTCAAGTTGGAGTTTAAGCTCCCGCTCCCAATGCTGGTGGTTGATTTCTGTCGTTATTACGGGGTATGCCCGGGTCAGCTTACTCCTTCTCTTTACAAGTTGTTAGCAATGCTCATCAAATATGCAGAATTGGCTGGTAGGGAGATCACGCTGTAGCATGTGCTTAGCCTCTACGCTCCCCAGAGGATTCGTGGTACCATGATTCGAGCGTGCCCTCGCGGGACGAGGGGCCTGACTGCGAAGCTGGATGATGAGGTTGAACCTCGCCCTTTCGAGCACTTCTTCTACATCAGGACTGAACATTTAGTGGCATGCTCTACTGGATTCCCAGAGGCTTGGAATCATGCACGTAAGTTCCTTAGCCATTGAATCCTTTTTTTTTACCCTTCCTTATGTCTTGTGCTCGTAAGCGTTAACTCGTGTCAATTTTGTAGCCAAAAAATCGCCGCCGGCTCCGTTAGCTGGGATTCGCGGATGGGTCGAGGCCGTGCTCCCCCATACGGTGGTGATACGCACCTGGGCGTCTTTCTGGGAGAGGCATGGCCGTAGTCCTGTGGCAGGTAAGAAAAATATACTTCTTCTTCTGTTCCGCTTTGTTTCGACACTATTCCTCAACTTTGTTTTTCTGTGATCAGGGAGGGCACGCCGTGTCAGGGCCCCTCAGTTGGCCTTCCGTCGACCGGGTGCAGTCCCTCGACTTACTGCGGCGCCTGTGTCCCGCTCAATACCGAGAGCGGCATCAGTTGAATCTTCAGCGGTTCCTTCTCCAGCACGGGCCGCGCTTCGGGATGAGGGGCCATCGGGGGTTGTGCGCCCTAGGGCGGAATCGTCATCAGACGGGGAGGAGGAAAGGCCCTTGATAAGGCGTAGGGTTGTGTTCACGCCGGCTCCTCCTGTGGTAATCAATCTGGACTCCCCTCCGACGGATGCGGAGAGGGGTGCGGTCGCGGCGACCGCTCTTGAGGGCAAACATTCAATGGGGGTTGCCCTGGCTGGCTTATGCCATGAGGGTGCCATCGCTTCGGCGACTCAGTCGGTGGTTCCAGTCGCTGAGACGGGAGGTAGTTCCTCAGCGGCTGGTAATGTTGGTGAGTTAAGCACCCCTTTGGCGGCTGCGGCGGGAGATTCCACCTCGCCGGCGGCTGAAGGAGGAAGAGATGCTGTAGAGGGTGAGTACGAGTCTGAATCCGACTTGGACCCCGACGATGTCCGTATGTTCCAGGAGGGCTCCAGCAATTCAGCGGTGCGCACAGGGGGGCGATCTCGCTTCATCGAGGTTCCCACGGAGTTGAACTTATTGCTCCAAGGGGAAAGCTTGGTGCCGCAGTTCGAGCTGCTATGCTCGGAGGCCGAGAATGCATCGTTGAGGGGCGTTACGGATGTCGGACTGATGAATGAAGTAGCCGTGATGGTCTTGAGGGTATGTACTATTACGTCGGTTCGCTTCTTCTTTGCCTTAAGTTTTTTCTTTATCTTAATCGTTGTCTTTGCTTTGCAGTCTTATTTGTTGGAGGTGGAGAGCATCCGTCGAGCCAAGGTCCGCTCGGGGATATTTTTGCGGGCGCTGGAGAAGTATCGCCGCTACCGAGATCAGTGCCGAGAGTTGCGCGTGCGCTTGAGGAATGATCCCCGTAGCCGGGCCTTGGTCGAAGAGCTGGCGAGGCGGGAGCTTCAGATGCAGCAAACACTTGGCAGAATGAGTGCTCTCGAGGAGCAGCTCCCCCGGAAGGATGAGGAGCTCGAGGCGGTAAAGAGGGCCGCA
>NW_017671504.1:242396-259562 GCF_001879085.1 Nicotiana attenuata
CGAAGGCTCATGGCCTGAGTCCCAGTTCAACTGTTGTTAAACTTTGTCGATCTTGATGACGAAGGCTCATGGCCTGAGTCCCATATTGTGGGTATTGAGTGCTGAAGCTCGGTTTGGATTCGACACCTTGAGCGGCTTATCCGTTGTCTTCCCAGGGTATATAGGCTGTCTTGAGGCGACTCTCGGCTCGAGATATCTCCGTGCCGGTTTCTGACCGGAGCTCGTATGCCTTACAAAGACCTTCCCTTAGGAAAGGGGGAGGCTTCTTCTTTTTGTTTGCACTATCTGAGATCGGAGAGAGAGAGAGGACTTAGATCTTGATTTGAGATCTTCGAGTTCCCTTCGAGCTTGGCGTTTCTTTTCTTTTGGTCCAGGGAAGAACTACGCGATTTTGCTAGGAAATCCCACAGACGCGCCAAATTGTTGACTCAAAAGTTATTGCATACCTTATGAGTATAAAACAATATAAATAAATCACGGGAAAATCATAGCAAACCGTAATAATCCGTTGGACCAAATGAAGGAAACGAAAATAAGTACTCAGGATTAGGGGGAGAAACATTAGAAGCCGTTATTGATAATATTGGTTTGGTCTGCCTCTCCATGAAGAGGTTCAAAGCCTTACAATGGTGTTCCTCTTGCCCATAATTTGGGTATCGTTGACAATTGTATCTCTCTCTATCGTGGTGAAGAAGAAGCCCCCATTTTCTAGGGTTTCCTCTCTTGGTATTTATAGCTGTGAGCTTCGTGAGCTGGCAATAAGTGGCCGTGACCACGTTGGGGATTTCGCCTTTATGGTGGCGGATAGGCCATGACCTTGCTGATCGAACCAGATGCGGGTTGAATATCGTTAATTCTGAATGGTCGTGCCACTAATTAATCATGAATTAGCTTAAGACGGGATTAGCCTCGTTAATTATCGTGGGTCGGATTCTGACCCATACAATATGTCTCCTCAATATAAAAGAATTTATATAATCAGGTTATCTTTATTTAGTAATTGTTATAACCGATAATCCGATTTATTTCAAGATTAACAAGAATAATTTGTACAAATCTTTTGTACTTATGACTAGGATGATGATACATTTCTTTCTTCAATAGTAATTGACTAGGTCAGCTGTAAATTATACAAATAGCCCTCTTACTTTCGACTGTAGCTACTCACCCCCACCCCCACTCCCCACCCACCCACCAACTCGCCCTTTTTTTGTTTACAAATCCCTTTGAATATCCTTCCCTCAACAACCAACAACCGATCTTAACTCTTTAAGTAACAAATTTCTTGATTAACACTAATGAGATTTAAAGAGTTTTAAACTGCGTTCCAATTCCAACTTGACATACTCACTCTGATCCACAATAAGTGACCAATTTATTTTTTTTATTTTGGTCCAAAATAAGTGTCCATTTATATAATCAAGAAAATAATTCAATTAATTTTTTCAAAATTACCCTTATATACGTATCCCTAAAAAGGTCATTTACTCCCTCACATTTGAGAAGAGATGTAAGTGCTACTATAACTATGCCACAATATTTAATTAAGGGTAGTTTAGCCACACTAACTATTTTTGTCTAGACTTTAGTATTTCCTTAATGGGTGTGTATAAAGCAAATTGATCACTTATTGTGAACAGGAAGGAGTATCATATTTGGCCTTGAAGTTTGAAACATTATTTTTGGCGTGTTTCTTTTTATTACTTCTTTTTTGTTTTTTTTTTTGGTCATGTCTTTTTATTACTTACTACCTTTTATAGCGGCATTAGACTTCTTCATAGAACACGTGAATTGTGTCAATTAACATAAAATATAGCAACCATTTTCAATACACACTACTCCGTCTTATATTATGTGTCGTATTTCTCTTTTACACGTCCCTTAAGAAATATTAATTAGGAAAGAGACTGGACTATTCTATCCTTATTTATGCCGTAAGATATAATGTCTTTTCATTAAATATTTATTGTATTTATGTGTTATCTCCATCTTCAAGAACAATTATTATTAAGGGTAAAAAGGAAAAAAAACAATTAATTTTGTCTAAAATGAGAAATAATTTGAGACAACTATTTTTAATGATCACGACCGTTAATATAAGACGACGGGAATAACAAATAGTACAAAAAGGGAATAAATGCAGTACCTCTTTTTCTCCTCGTATTAAAGTATATAGATTTAAACGTTGGATGGGCGTTAGACATAAATAGCACTTAGTAGTTAGTACTAACAATCAGCCAAGGGTGAGTGGATTGACGCAGTCTTGATTTTTCTCCAACTTTAAGAATAGTAAAAATATCACAATTGAAATGCAATGCATATTGTTTTTACGTTTAAATATTTGGGGAACGAACTATTGAAATGTGGAATAAATGATGACCAAGGATAATTATTACTTCCTCTTTTCTAAATTGTTGTGATGTACTTTTCTTTTTAGTTTGTCAAAAAAAAAATGATATTTTTTTATGTTTATAAACAATTTAACTTTAAACTTCTTATTACCCAAACACAATTTCAAAAATCTTTCTTTGTTTATTAATCTTTGTACCTAATCAAAATGAGACGGAAGAATAGAAATAATACTATTATGACGTTGAGGCTTGCTCGTATCTCGACTACCAACCAGTAAGTTGGAGATCTGATCTGTGTGAAGGTTAAGTGATAACGTACAAGAAGCAAATGTGTAACAGATAGAGAGAGAAACTTTCATCTCTCACTACACCGAACCCAATGGACAACGCATCCAAAATACCTAACATACCACCGGATCGGAACCACCAGATACAAACTATATGGAGGAAGATACTTCCCAAGCACACTCCTACAAAGAAATGCTTCTTAACAAACAAGACACCTTACAAACAGACTACTTTGTATCGGATCTTGAAAAGCCAGAATTTGATTTAAAGGGCAAGGAAAATCTAGGCCCAATCCTCCTCTCCCAAGAGGACAAAAGTAGATTATATGAGCCATGGCGTTTTCTCGGTCATCATTAAACTTTTTGGCCGGCATATGTCATATTGTCTTCTCCGATCCAAATTATTTGAACTATGGAACCCATTCGAATAGTTAATCTTGATTGACCTAGGATGAGATTTCTTCATAGTCAAATTTGGTAAGGAAGAAAATTTGATCAAGGCTATACACCAATGCCCATGGTTCGTATTCGGGAGTTTCCTCTCTGTCAGATGGTGGGAACCAAAATTTGTCCCACAAAAGCCACCATATCCTTCACTGTGATATGGGTACGACTTCCTCAGCTGTCCACCGAACTCTATGACAAAGAAGTTCTAGAAAAGGTTGGCAGGAAGCTTGGGAAGCTTCTCAAAATCGATAAATGTACCTCAGCAACGCTAAGGGCCAGATATGCCAGAATCTGCATCAAGTTGCACTGGAATCACTAGTTGCAACATGTGTCACCATTGGTGATCACAAGCAACTGATTGTCTATGAAGGTGAGAACGTCCTATGCACATGATGTGAAAGACTAGGTCACATCCTGAGAAGGTGTTCACACAGGCAAAAACCCAACTCACCATCGGCACAGGACAGCACTGGCTGCTCCAATACTAAACAAAATAGTGAGGAATGGAAAATTGTATCCTTCCCCCAGGAGACGCAAGCAAGGACACCCCACACAACAACGCCAATCAACGAACTTGAATAGGAAAGGCAAAATCTCTGCCCAATCGGACGACATCCAAGTTTGAATGTTTGACGCCATCTCCGGTAAGTTCCTCGAAACCCAAACCTTCCGTTATAATTCTGAGTCTAACTCTGCGCAGGACACAAGCCCACCCTAGTGCCCAAAAGACATATCACCCCCCACGAAGAATCAACCCACCAAGAGCCAGCCCATAAGGGACCGGCCCAACACAAGTACAAAAAGAATAGCGGATCCAGAGGGGAGAGAACCAACACCCAATAATGACAAGGGGCCTACACCCCAAAAATAAAATACCCAGGCCCCCTAGAAGCACGAAGTCAACAAGCCCAAAGGACCCAGAGGGGAGTCTGACAGCAACTCAGGCGGAGCCCCATGCCAACCCCAAACCCACGAACACCCTAGTAGACCCAAATGATGAACCCTGCTGTTCTACAGCTCCCCTACCAACACACACTGTATAAAATCTTTCCATGGGAACTCAAGAGCCAACCTTGAGAAATCCAAAAATCGTAACTGATTTGACAATAGCCATCAACTCAACTGAATCTTCCTTTAATCCCATAACCAGTGTATTAGACACAGTTACGAAGCAACTACCATGGGCGTCGATCCAATCCCATCACCAGCCATCCCCTTGATTACCCCAATAACCCCTGTTTAATAGTAGTTCAAAAAAGGTTAAGCAAAAAAAAATCCAAAAATGGAATCCCTCCCCCCCCCCAAACCTCCAATCATTCTGACCTCCACCCGACCACCACAGGATCACACGCCGACGTCCTGGCTGGAGATTGCTCTCCATGGCCAGGTGTGCTATAATTTTCAGCTGGAAAACCAGCCAATTTCCCTCATCATCCAAAACCCGACTCATCTGGAAAGAGTCACTACAAAAGCACTAAACAAGGTTTTGGCGACGTTAGGTGCTCAACTATGGCTGTTGATGGTTCTACAGAGCAACCTCAACTCTCTGCAGCCAACCAACGATCCACCCTCAGTCCACAACATGATGCAACAAATCTTCAACAACATCCCATTCTTCCCAGATCCTGCAGTACCAGACCCTTTTGCAACTCCACAGTTCAAAGTCCTACAACAATGGCCACAATAGGACCCTTCATCTTTAACACAAGAGAAACAACACTCACCACCACTGGAGAATATCTCGAAAAAGATATTTAAAGCCGTAGAGATTCTGAAAAGTCATGGAACACCCATAGAGAAGGAGACACAAACGAGAATAGACTCACTATGGCTAGAGGCAGTACGAGTAGTGGAGTTCAGTGTGGATCACAGCAAGATACTAATCCTACTATGCCTGAAAACCCTTGCAAGATGTGTACTGAGTCTATCCTCCCATTATAGTCAGGGTGTACTAAAGCCTCTCCTAACTCTAACTCCAGTGATGAGAACCCAGTCATCTTTCGAGAAAGGGGGAAGGATGTAATGTCATCCTAGGGAAGGGACAAGGCCTCGATGAGCAATCTCCCAACAATCTCTCATCCCCTAATGAATTTCATCATATGGAATGTAAGGGGGGCAAACAGTGCCGAGTTCAAAAGACACTGCTTGGAAATGGTGAAGATGCACAAACCTGCAATGCTAGTGCTATTAGAAACCAAGATGGCAGACCACAAAAAGCTCATAGAGGAACTGCAATTTGACCTGCATATCCAGTTCCCAGCAGTAGGCCATTCAGGAGGCATAGTCATCATGTGGAAGGAGTCATCTCTCCAGGTAGATGAAGTAGCAGTAACACCCCGGGGTATCCATGCAATGATCAAGGTACTCCCATCAAATCCCCCCTGGTTACTTTCTGCAATTTATGCTAGTAATTATACAGAGGTTAGAAAGACCCTCTGGATATTTTAATTGATATTTCTTACCACTTTAAAGGTAGCTGGTTTGTGGGTGGGGATTTTAATGAAATTTTGAAAGCAAGAGACAAATTTGGGGGAAACCACATTAACACAAATATGAGAAATTTATTTTGGAATTGTATTAACAATTGCATGTTAGTAGACCTAGGCTTTAACAGTAAGTACACTTGGTCCAACAAACGTTACAAGAATAGGTCAAGCCTTATCCTAGAAAGAATCGATAGGTGCTTTGCTAACAACCTCTGGGTAAATGAATACCGAGAGAAAAATGTTACTCACCTAGCTAGGACCCACTCTGACCATTGCCCCTTGCTTGTCAAGCTTAATAATATCACATAAGTGACCTTAGTCCATCCCTTTTAGATTTGAATCCATGAGGTGTAGCCACCCAATATTCCAAACACTTATTAGAGAATCATTCCCGAACCATTCCACCCTAATCCCTTCCTCTACTAGGTTCAAAGAAAATGCAATCAATTGGAACAAACTCATTTTTGGCAATATATTCCACACAAAAAAAAGAGATTAATTGCCAGGATAGCTAGGATCCAAAAATCTCCATACTATCAATCTAGTCGTTTCCTCCAAAACTTAGAAAACACTCGCATTGAGGATCTTGACTCAATCCTGAAAAATGAGGAAGATTTTTGGAAGTTGAAAGCCAGAATCAACTGGCTCTCGGATGGTGATGCCAACACCAAATTCTTCCACACCTCAACTCTTAATAGAAGAAGGAGAAATAGAATCATGTCCCTCAAAGATGAATCAGGAACTGCCAGTATGAGCCCCTGGGAATCAAAGAATCAATAGCCAAGTTTTTCCAAGAGCTCTACTCCACATACCACTCTCAGTCACCCTAGAACACTACCACACATAGTCCACAAAGCCCTTCACTGTCCAATATCCAGAAAACCACCATTTCCATGCCTCTCAGAGATAGTGAAATCAGAAGTCCTATCTTCTCTTTTGAACCCTTCAAAGCTCCAGGACCTGATGGCCTGCACCCCTTCTTTTACCAAAAATACTGGATATAGTGGGGAAAGATGTCATCCAATTCTGCAAATATTGCTTTTCAACAGCAACAATGCACCCATTGATGAATGAGACCCTTTTGTGTTTAATTCGAAAATGCCCCCAAACATTCATGATTAAAAATATCAAGCCCATAGGGTTATGCAATACTATCTACAAAACTGTGACTAAAATCCTAGTCAACACAATTAAACCCTACATGTCCCATATCATAGGTCCCAACCAGGCAAGCTTCCTATCCAACAGAAGAGCATCTGATAATGCTATCATAGTCCAAGAATACATCACCCACTTTGGGAAAATGAGAGGCAAATCACCACACATGATCCTAAAGATTGACTTGGAGAAGGCTTTTGACAGAATAGAATGGTCCTTCATCAAGGAGACCCTCCATGTCTTCAATTTTCCCACTGCCACCATTAACCTCATCATGTCTTGTGTTAGTTCATCCTCTATCTCTGTCATAGTAAATGGGGTTCAGACTAAACCTATCAACCCCACTAGAGGCATTAGGCAGGGTGACCCTCTATCACCCTACCTCTTCATTGTGTATGGAAAGACTTTCGAGAGCTATTGAGAGGAATGTCCAACAAAAGGAGTGGTCCTCTATTAGCATAAGCAGCTCTTTCCCTAAGCCTTCCCACTTGTTCTTTGCTAACGATCTAACTCTTTTTGCTACAGCTAATCAGAGAAACTGCACTACAATCATCAATACTCTAAATTCCTTCAATCAGGCTTCAGGCCAAAAGATCTACCTTAGTAAATCCATAGTCTTTTTCAGTGTTAACTGCCAACCCCACCAAATGGAGTCCAACTCTAACAGCCTTGCCATTCAGGCAACAGCCAACTTTGGCAAATACCTAGGGTTCCCTATTTTCCAGAAGAGGCCCACCAACAGTGATTTCCAATTCATCATAGACAACCTTCACACGAAAATGGCTGGGTGGAAAATAAACATGCTAAACATGACCAGGAGGAATACCCTAGCAAAAGCTTCTCTTAACACTATCCCTAACCATGTCATGCAATACATCAAAATCCCCTCCAAGACATCCAAGAAGATTGATAGAATCTAAAGGAACTTCATCTAGGGTACCACCCCAATCAAGAAAAAGATGCATCTTGTCTCCTGGGATACAATCCCAAAGCCTAAGGCCCAGGGAGGCCTAGGAATCCAAAAAGCAGATCTGAAGAACAAAGCCATTCATTTAGGACTGGCATGGAGGCTCTACCAGAACCCATCCTCCCTCTAGGCAAAACTCTCATCGGTAAACACTGTAACTGGAGGCATCCTCCAAAAAAAAACTAAATTAAGTACTTGGTAATGCATCCTCAAAGGGTGGGAAACATGCATTCATGCCAAAATATGGGTTGTCCACTCAGGGAACAAAGTTAGCTTCATCAATGACCCTTGGATCCCAAACCACCCCTCGATTAGAGCCATGATTGAAGGTCCTCTTAGAAACATTCCCCCCAGTATTAGAAACATCCTCCTAAACACATTCATTCCATCCAACCCTATAAAGGAGGACAAAATGATCTGGGGAATCACCACCAATGGCATCTTCACCTCAAAGTCAGCCTACTCCCTTCTGGTCAACCTTGCCCAACCAGAATGCAGAAACACAAGTAACAACTATTTGTGGATCTGGAAACTAAGAGTACCAAACAAGATCAAATCATTCTTTTGGATCCTCTTTCATGAAAGACTCCCCACTGGAGCTTTCCTCCACCATATTGGGATTCATCTGGATCCAGTGTGCTGTTTCTGTAACTAGGCAATTGAGACAACTACCCACATCTTCTTTGAATGCCCCAACACAAAATTATTCTGGGGAAATCTAGCCACTAAAAGTACCAGTATAACTCAAAGCCAGAACATCTCCTTCACTAGCTAGGATTGGCCCACTACGTGGGCCTCTTGATCGCTGCCAACTCCGCACCACTAAAAAAGTAGCGAGAGAGGGTCGCAATAGCTTTTACCTAATTTGTGGGTCGGGATCGAATCCACAGAGAGCTAGGATTGGAATCGAGTATCTATCTAGCTTAGGATTGCGTGTGTGCTATTAATTGGTCGTCTCATAATTTTTGGGGTTTCTTTATATTCTACTATTATCAAACTACTAATTGAAAATGCAACTAGATTAAGCTAAGAGATAAATTGCTACAAGTTGTATCTAATGGTTTAAAAGGGTACTAGGGTAGTGACCTCCACCTAGGTGGCTAATTGACGGGTAATTGCATCTAAGGCACGATTGACATGATTGGGGAAATATGTTATAACCGTTGCTCGATACTACCCACTCTACACCTCTCGGTAGAAAGAGTGGTTTGGCCCAATTGACTCTCTTGAGACCAATTGGGTATGCATATTTGCCCAAGCAACTAGGATTGAAGTTGGGTATTTACTCTCTCGAGGTTTAACCCTTTAATTGGGACTATCAAATCTCTTTATTCCATCCCAATTCCTTGTTGAGTCGATTTTGGAGACTTAGGCTCTCTTTCTCAAGAAGAGCCAAGTCAACTTAGCACAAACTAGTGTTTGCAACCACTAATTCATAAATTAAAACATAAAATTGACCCAAATAACAAACACCCATAAACAATCTAACCTTAAATCACAACACCCATCAATTACCCACACTAGGGTTGAGCCACAACCCTAGCTAATGGGTTTAGCTACTCATGCTTGAAGATAAAATCAGAGAAATAGATGAAGACAAAGACATAATTAATTACTACAGTAAATACAAAGTTTCAATGATTAAAACTACGTAAAGATGCCAAAATGGCTAAGAAATATCGTCTCACGAGCTCAGCTCTAGTACTGTAATATCTTATGCCCTAAAAATGGAAAAATGTTCGATTTATACTAAGTTGGAAAAATTGGACAAAAATGCCCCTGCGGGGCCAGTGCGGACCGTACAAAATGGTGTGCGGCCGCACTAGGCTCTTGTCTCTGAAAAATCAACTCTCTGAACCCAGGCTCCACGGACCGCACAGAATGGACTGCGGCCGTGGAGGCATCTAGCGCGGTCCGCACAAACATGACCGCGGACCGCACAAGCTTGATTCTTAGCACTTGGCATCTCTCTGAAGTTTGCATTCGCGGACCGCACAGAATGGTGGTGCGGCCGCGGTGTCTTCAGTGCGGGCCACACAATATCTATTGCTGCCGCACTGCTTTGATGCCCTAAAATCAAGTCTCTGAATCTCCCTAGTGCGGACCGCACAGAATGGACTGCGGCCGCACTAGGCTAGTTTGTCCTGAGTTGTCTTGTCTTTGATACTTGTGCAGGTTTCACTCCTTTTGAGTCAATTTTTGACATCTCGTCACTTTGTTGCTCAAACCTGCAATCAAGCACAACTTATGAGCCTTTTGGGACTATTTTGTGAGAATTTATAATCAAAGCGTAAGCAAGAAGGAGCATGAAATACGTCAAAATCCCTAGTTATCAACTCCCCCAAACTTAAGCTTTTGCTTGTCCTCAGGCAAACAAAATAAGACCCACCCCTTGAGATAAAATCCAAGAATTTTCAGCTATCCTAAAGTAACCTCAACTAGCCTCAATTGGGACTAACAATTGCCCCAATACAAATGAATCATTAACAACATTTAACCTTTGAAAAACCATGGATAAAATGCGACACAAGAGCATCAAGAGTTGATTGTACACATCAAAGAACTCTTTCAATTACTTTGGTCATTGTGGAACCCAAACTTACACATCCTCAACTCTCCCTAAGCAAACCTCACCTTTAGAATATTGGCACACAAAACGAGGTTAATGGGAATTCACTCATCTCTCTCAAGGAAAGGTCACAAGTCCGGCTCTAGGTACCATATGCTTGCTCCTTATGTAAGTATCCACTAATGTAAGCTTCATTCAACTCAAGATCATATAGGGCTTTTGTGGATTCATTGTGAAGGTTTTTGGTTCATGGTAGGTCATGTTTTTGTTCAAGTGGGTTCCATCTTCCCTTAAGCACTTCTTTTGATTCATTTGGCACAATTCACTTGACTCTTTGACTCATTTCACTTCTTTCTAAGGGGTTAGAGAGACACATTGTCACTCTTTCTTATACATTTCAAACCTTTTCTCCTTTTTCAACTTTCCACACCTTTCTTTCTTTTTCATTGCTTTTCTTGAATCCCTTTTCTTCTTTTTCACATTGAACTTTCTTTTTGTCTTTTTGCTTTTCTTTCTTTTTCATTGCCTTTCCTTTTCTTCACTTTTGTGCCTTTTTACCAGTTGCAATCCTCGTCTCTGCCCCCAAACTTATACTTTTGCCATGTGCTAAAGGAAAGATTTGGGTGCCAAGAGAGGGTATCTTTTAGAACGGGTATAGGCTTGCATCATGGTTCTTGAAAGAAAAAGGTCTAAGGCTCAAAAGGGTTAACTAGGGATCTTATCATTGGTAGGCTATGGAATTGTTCAGTCTATCATTTGGATCAAGGAGAGCCTATAATCACGCCTCGAGTCAAAATTCACTTAGGATTTCGCCTCAACGAACATTCATGGCAAGTTCTAGACCAATGGCTCGGGACTTGGACTTGCAATTCAATCACTCACCATACAAGCTAGGGGATTGCTAATGACATAGAGTCGGGGGCCCGCAACGACCTTAGAAATGATTTGAGCACACAATGGTCCCGAAAAACCACTTGATGATCATCGGTCAACACAAGAGTCTCAAGGTCACGACTTTCACCATCCTAAACACAACAATTTGTTTTTGACCATAAGATCAAAGGCAAATGTGCTAGGCCCAAGTGAAGCTTTGCTTGAGGTACCCTTAATTACAAACTATTAAAAACAAAAAAAAAGGAAAAACGGACTCAAACCCTTAAGAAGGTTGTCACGCTATCTATCATTGGGAAGATCCACCCAGTTCACGCAACACTCCACCTTTGGAAAGAACCGTGGAATTAAGAAAACCAAAGGCTTATTGCAAACTCCGAAAACAAAAAATCTACGAATAATAAATAAGAAGCTAAAAACGAAAAAGAAAATTTGCGAAAAATAGAATAAATATATACAAGAGGGGATTTGAATATACGATAGGCGGGATGAATATATACAATGAAAAGTGCGATAAAAGTAGCTAAATATAAAATTATATACAGACCAAATGAAAATCAAGAAAGCATAAAATGTATCAATATATACAGTCATCCAAAAAATGAAGGGTGCACCCCCTCGAATAAAAGCTGGCATTGTCCCCAATGCCAACTAGTCCAAATAAGCACCAAAAAGATAGAAAAAGGATATAGAAGGACTCCCTAAGCCGTGTCCGTCTGCATAGGATCATGGGTGGTCCCTGGGTCCTTTGTGTGCTCGAGAACCTCAGACTGGTCCCCGGTGGTCTGCTCTGCTGCTACTGAGACCTGGGCCTGGACCTGGACATGCTCTGGAACTGGTACATCCTGTGGCTGACTGGAGGAAGCCTCCGGTGGGTCCGCCAACTAGATGATGGCATCATCTGCTCTAGGGATTAGAGTCCCTACTCAATTACCCAGTCCATTATACTCACCAAGTCCACAAAAATTACCATTTAAACTAACCTAATCTAACAATCAGAGAAATACGGGGAGAAGAATAACTACAAGTTAAGGAATATGAAAATAAAATGAAATTACACAATTAAACAAAGAAGAATTGAGTGAAATGTTACCAGATATTTAGATGAAGTGCAACTAATCAATGTCAAAGCAAGAGTTACGATGAAGATGCAAAAGATGAACAGTAAAAAGGAGCTCTGAGAGTGAAGGGTTCGAAAAGGGAAAAAGGAGGCCCTTGGGGTCTATTTATAGAGAGACCCCTGGGGCCCATTTTCACCTTCCAGTGCGGCCGCACAAAATGGACCGCGGTCCACACTGGTCACTTTTATTCAATTCCAACTCAGTAACCCACCGCGGTCCGCACAAAATGGACCGCGACCACGGTGGTCCACCGCACACCGCATCAATTCAACCGCGGCCGCGGTGGCAAACTTCAGAGAGCAATTTTGTCACCCTTTGCCAGCGCGGACCGCACAATGTGTAGTGCGGCCGCACTAGAAACTTCAGAGATTGTGCAATTTTTGCAATTATGTCCTACACTGCATCAACTCAATCCTGCAACATCTCACAACCAGTTAGCCCAAAAATCAATCCTATACTACAAAGAAAATCAAAGAAAACTAAAAGAAAAACACATGGGTTGCCTCCCAAGAAGCGCCAGATTTAACGTCGCGGCACGACACGGGTTACCATCACATCATTTGAAATGAACAACAGCCGCCACATGGCTATCATCAAACTTCCCAAGATAATGCTTGACACGGTGCCCATTCACTCTAAAGACTTCACCACTTTTGTTCTTCAAAGCTAGAGCACCAAATGGGGTCACACACACACAACTTCAAATGGTCCACTCCACTTTGATTTCAGCTTTCCCGGGAACAACCTTAGACGAGAATTGAATAAGAGCACCAAATCACCAACTTTGAACTCTTTTCCACGAGTATATTTATCATGAAGGTACTTCATCTTGTCCTTACACAAGGACGAACTAGAGTATGCATGGAACCGGAATTCATCAAGTTCATTGAGTTGTTCAACACGAAGATTGGCCGCAACATCCCACAAGATTAAGCTTCCTCAAGGCCTACATGGCCTTATGCTCCAACTCCACTGGTAGATGACATGCTTTCCCAAACACCAACCAGTACGGGGACATACCAATTGGGGTCTTGTAAGCGGTCCGGTAAGCCCATAGAGCATCATCTAACTTTTTAGACCAATCGGTCCTATTGACATTAACAGTTTTGGACAAAATTCTCTTGATCTCCCTGTTAGACACTTCAACCTGGCCACTTGCTTGAGGATGATAAGGCATAGAGACTTTGTGGTTGACACCATACATGGAAAGAAAAGCATCAAAAGCTCTATTACAAAAATGCGATCCTCCATCACTAATGATTGCCCGGGGTGTACCAAACCTTGTGAAAATGCTCTTCTTTATAAATGCCACCACACTCCTAGCTTCATTGTTAGGTAAGGCCACGACCTCAACCCACTTTGACACATAATCAACCGCTACAAGAATGTAAGTGTTCCCACACGAGCTAACAAAAGGGCCCATAAAATCGATACCCCATACATCAAAGATATCAACTTCAAGAATTGTGTTCAGAGGCATCTCATCTTTCTTGGAAATCCCGCCTGCTCGTTNGATGGAATGGTTGAGGAGTCTCTCTAGCCAATCCAATGCCTTTCCCCGAAGTGAGACGGGAAAAGTCTCAACCTAAGAGCATCTTCGGACACATTTGTTTGCTTGCTACCCCAACATGTATCCACGAACCCTTTTAGATGTTTGTAGGCATTTTGATCCGCAGTGCCCGTGAAATACCCATGCTGCTCAAGTAAGGTCAACGTCACATTAGTTATCTGAAAATTGCCCGACCGGATTATGGGTGGGACAATAGCACTTGCATATCCTTGGTTTGGCAATACTCTGGGAGCCACTCTTGGAGGTGCCGGAGGAGGGTCTGGAACATTATCATTAGCATTGGCCTGGCGGCCTTGTCGTGGTCCGGGAGGTAAAGAGGCACCTCATCCTCTCCAATTTCATCTACCTCCTCCCCCGCAAGAACATTTCCAAGAGGGTCATTAGCATTTAAAGCCATTTGGTACCTGTTGTATTCACACAAACAAATTAGTAACAAAGAAGTAAAGAAGAACAACACACAAAACTAACTAAATAGATAGCCAAAACCGTTAGCTCCCCGGCAACGGCGCCAAAAAGTGATCGCTGCCAACTCCGCACCACTAAAAAGTAGCGAGAGAGGGTCGCAATAGCTTTTACCCGATTTGTGGGTCGGGATCGAATCCACAGAGGTTAGGATTGGAATTGAGTATCTATCTAGCTTAGGATTGCGTGTGTGCTCTTAATTGGTCTTCTCATAATTTTTGGGGTTTCTTTATATTCTACTATTATCAAACTACTAATTGAAAATGCAACTAGAATAAGCTAAGAGATAAATTGCTACAAGTTGTATCTAATGGTTTAAAAGGGTACTAGTGTAGTGACCTCCACTTAGGTGGCCAATTGACGGGTAATTGCATCTAAGGCACGATTGACATGATTGGGGAAATATGCTATAACCGTTGCTCGATACTACCCACTCTACACCTCTCGGTAGAAAGAGTGGTTTTTCCCAATTGACTCTCTCGAGACCAATTGGGTATGCATATTTGCCCAAGCAACTAGGGTTCAAGTCGGGTATTTACTCTCTCGAGGTTTAACCCTTTAATTGGGGCTATCAAATCTCTTGAGTCCATCCCAATTCCTTGTTGAGTCAATTTTAGAGACTTAGGCTCTCTTTCTCAAGAAGAGCCAAGTCAACTTAGCACAAACTAGTGTTTGCAACCACCAATTCATAAATTAAACCATAAAATTAACCCAAATAAAAAACACCCATAAAAAATCTAACCTTAAATCACAACACCCATCAATTACCCCACACTAAGGTTGAGCCACCACCCTAGCTAATGGGTTTAGCTACTCATGCTTGAAGATAAAATCAGAGAAATAGATGAAGAGAAAGACATAATAATTAATTACTACAGTAAATACAAAGTTTCAATGATAAAAACTACGTAAAGATGCCAAAAATGGCTAAGAAATATCGTCTCACGAGCTCAGCTACTGTACTGTAATATCTGATGCCCTAAAAATGGAAAAATATTCTATTTATACTAAGCTGGAAAAACTGGACAAAAATGCCCCTGCGGGGTTAGTGCGGACCGCACAAAATGGTGTGCGGCCGCACTAGGCTCTTGTCTCTGAAAAATCAACTCTCTGAACCCAGGCTCCGCGGACCGCACAGAATGGACTGCGGCCGCGGAGGCATCTAGCGTGGTCCGCACAAAACCGCGGACCGCACAGGCTTGATCCTTAGCACTTGGCATCTCTCTGAAGTTTGCTTCCGTGGACCGCACAGAATGGTGGTGCGGCCGCGGTGTCTTCAGTGCGGGCCGCACAATATATATTGCGGCCGCACTGCTAATCCCTAAGAATCCAGTCTCTGAATCTCCCTAGTGCGGACCGCACAGAATGGACTGCGGCCGCACTAGGCTAGTTTGTCCTGAGTTGTCTTGTCTTTGATACTTGTGCAGGTTTCACTCCTTTTGAGCCATTTTTTGACATCTCGTCACTTTGTTGCTCAAACCTGCAATGAAGCACAACTTATGAGCCTTTTGGGACTATTTTGTGAGAATTTATAATCAAAGCGTAAGCAAGAAGGAGCGTGAAACACGTCAAAATCCTAGTTATCACCTCTCTAAAAAAGAAACCCTTCAATAATGTCATCAATTAGGAAGACCTCCTTCCTTTTTGCTTCTGGTAGATCTGGCTCAGCAGGAACAATAATCTATTTAACAATAAGAAGGACATGGTCAATGCTAAAGCTGCTTTGGCAAAAGCAATTGAGTATATCACCATCTCGGTGGACAGAACACCCACAAAAGAGAAAACTATCTGGGTCAAATGGACACCCCCTCTAAATAAGACCTATAAACTTAACACTGATGGGGCTGCAGTTGGAACCCGGGAAAGGGAGGAGTGGGAGGAATCTTCAGAGATGCAAGCAGAAACTAGGTGTTGGGCTTCATGGGAAGCATGCAACACACCACCAACACATATGCAGAGCTCCTGGCAGTGTTGAGAGGATTGCAGATTGCTGAAGAAAGGCAGTTAACGCCTCTAGAAATCAACAGTCTCCACGGAGGTAATAAGAATGCTTAGCAATGGAAATCTCGTTTTTGACTCACTTATCTTTGAATGTAGGTCAATCGTCCAAAGGCTTGGAGACGTGGTGGTGAAACACAGCTACAGGGAGACGAACAAAGTTGCTGATATGTTAGCAAATGAGGGTGCCAAGAAGGATTTTCTTGATAATCTTTTTGTAATAGCAGTTTCCCCGGTGTTTGCTACTCATGCTTTTTGGGCAAACATCGCAAGAACTGCTTTCTGAAGACAAGTTTTGGACTGTAATAGTGCTACTTATGCTCATAGCGAGGGGGAACTAGTATACCCCACGGTAAATAATGCTACTGTGTTATACCCTGGCGGGTTGTATTTTAATTTATGTTTGAAATGCACCCTTTTTAACAAAAAAAAAAAGGTGATAACGTTGTTGACCTAGAGATAAAATGTGACTGGAAATAAAGTAAAAATAAATTTTTTTAAAATTATACGTAATAATTACTCGTGCGAAAGCAAAATATGTGTTGCTTCAATAATATGTCAAGAGTTTTACATTTTTTGGCTGATTTTAGCTATGAATATCATCGAAAATAACAAAAATGGTGATAAAGTAGACTTTCACGTGAATCACACCAAAAACGTATCCACTTCCCACGATAAATAGAACCCAAAATGGGTCATAACTCATAATTCAGAACGATATACTTTTAATTCCTAAAGGAGAAAAGCAAACACAGTAGTCTTTCAAGTTCTTTTTTCAATAATTCATTTATCTATGGGGCCTCACTCGTACATATACCATCACCCCTCCCCCCCCTCCCCAGAAAAAAAAAATAGGTCC